>NW_025779433.1:0-62688 GCF_021130785.1 Homalodisca vitripennis
ACACACACACCACACACACACATATATATATATATATAAGTAGATAATAATATGGGGTTCCTGGCGCACTTTCGGAGCCGACCGAAAAGCAATGTAAAATACTGTTCAATGTACCATAAAGGAAGCTGAGAAATAACACAGCAAATCTCAATGAAAAATTAACCGAATCTACAGTCGTTCGTCTCCAAAAGCGATCCAGGATCGGCACATTACTATCTACTCTGAGGAATGAAAAATTAACCAAATCTATAGCTGTTTGCTTTCTACTTTCTTAAGCTGTTGGAAACTAATCTGATTTGTAAAATGTTGTCAAATCTGCTACGAATAAAGGAAAAATCTTCGAAATCTTAATAAAATTTAATCAATTTAAAACATTTTTTACTAAAAACATACTTTAATAAAAAACTTTTCTACTAAATAGTCACCAAACAACATGAACTCACCAAAGTCTCTACAATTTCTAGCATTAAAACAGTGCAACAAAGATGAATTCAGTGAATTGCCGGTTTATTTTCAAACAACAGTTGATACCGTCTTCGATACTTTCCTTAAATGAAACAGAATTAAAAGAACTTGTAGAGTCTTTTGCAGAAAGAACGAAAAACTGCACACGTGTACACACAAAAAAACGAAAAAATAAGGGATTATATATTTAATATAATTACGAAAGATATTGAAAAGAAAGTAAAAAATAAACAAACAGAGAGTTTTCATCGTTTTTTTATGAAATTTTTCCCATATTATACGTCCTTTCAAGATAATCAAGACTTAATTGATGAATTTCTTAGGAATTTTTGTAAGTATCAAGATTTATCAACACAATTCATTAAAGAGCATTATAGAATTTTTCTTATAGAATATAGCCACATTTTGTGTGAAACAAAAGGTATTACTGTAGATAATATTCCATGTGATTCCTATGAAGAAAGACACCAACTATGGTTATCAAAACAGTACTATGACGTGGGGAGGGACTGCAAGTTTTAGAGCACAACCGAAAAGAAACATCTGGACAAAAAAAGTAACCACACATTACTGAACTAACATGTTTTTCTTCTTTCCAAACAGCTGCTGATGATCAAAGCTGAAAAAAAAACATATGGGAATGGGAGAAAAAAAGTAACTTCATATGGAAGAATATTGATTTATTTTCAGTTAGGAAACAAACTCAAGGTCTCAGCGTTCCTAGTGGTAACGCATACGTCATGAAATTATTATGAAGTTAGTCGAGGTCACCGCGTTCCTAGTGGTAACGCCTACGTCATAGTTAGTGAAACAAACTCTCACAATGTTCATCACTCTTTCTTCCAAAATTCTTCATACTCTTTTTCTTTCAACATATTTGTAACATCCTTATGAATTCTCTCAGCGAAATTGTTGTAGAAATCTTTTACTCCTTCATACACTATTTGAGCTTCTTCGATTTCACCTTCTAATTCCATAATAAATGGTATGTTAAACAAAATACAACACTTATCACTCAGATAGCCAACGCCCAGTATTGCTGTTTCATCTACAAGGAAAATTACGTATATTACAAGCAGTAGTACCAACATGCTAAAATGAAATTTCCCATAATAATAGATAGTCAATAGTTATTGTTTTCAATGTATATTATAAAAGTATTATACTTGTGAATGTATATGAAATGAGCAAATCTTTCCAAACTTGTATCTCAAAAACTACTTAACAGATTTTGATGAAATTTGGTACACATATAGCAAATGCTTAACTCTTTCGACTTAACTTATCCATAAGGGTGAAATCATCCCCTATTTCTTAATATTCAAAGAAAAATAAAAAAATTTTATCGGAAAAATCTGAAACTTCAAAAACAAGCGAGTTCAACTTAAAATTTCATGAAAATAACAAAATTTTCAAAATCTACCCCAATCATCCCTTATCTTAAAACTCTTATATCTCGAGAACTATTAGAGCTTTTTTGATGAAATTTGGTATATAGGATCAGTAAATATTAAAGTATTTTTTTAAATCATCACTTCCGGTCCATGACCTTGGAATAGTTTTTTCCTAATATCATCCCTATTTTTCAAAATTTTGTTATGTAATTTAAAATGTATACTTTTACCAATGTCTTTAACAATTCTGTAAAGTTTTAAAATATTCCGATGAATAATATAGAAAATACGATGATTTTTACTGAATTTCTTTAATATCGTTCTTAATCACATCATAGGCTAAAAATTTCTCAGAAACCACAACAACATAACAAATCGCGTTTGTAACAGCATTTTGAAAATCCATATTGATAATTATATCGTTCTTTGAACCAGAAATATTTGTCAAACTCTTTGTTGTATCAATGACATAAATAGGTCTAGTCTATTGCTCCAGCTGTTGGAAGCGCAACAAATCTTTCACCTAAACTAGCATCTTTTGATAAAAATCTATCCATTGCCTTATCTTGCAAAACTTTATCTGCGATATGTCTGGAATTTGTGTCTCTATGTTTTGCATAAAAAATATCGTGTTCCATAGCGGCTTGATCTAATTTATTTATACCAGTATCTCCTCTTTTTAGTCTTTTTTCGAGTTTTGTGCCAGGCCCCAGATACTGATAAGTTGGTACGTGTAATTCAAAAGGTAAATTGTTGATAAAATCATTCAAAAGTCCGCTACCTTCAATCATAGATGAACTTATTGCCGGCAAAACTCGTTTTAAATATTTAATTCCATCAGGTTTTTCAATCATTTCATCAAGTTTGTTCGAAATAAAATCCTTAATCGCTTTCTTTTCGTTCAAAAAAATTGTTGTTTCCAGCCTTTTCTTGAGCATAAATATAATTAATAATTCCATCGAGTTTTGTCAAATCGTCGATATATCTGTATTCAATCTTATTATCACTATATTTTCTCACACCTGATCCTTCGATTCTTTTTTCCCAAATTGGTTTAATCAAATTGAGATATTTTTTACCTTTACTTGACTTTGGTTTCTTAGTTGATGGATCATTATTTTTGTAAATTGAATCAGATTTCCATAAAATTTCAATATACTTTTTCAAGTCTTCTTCAGAATATAAACCGTCTTTTGGAACATCAGTGCCTGTTAATAATCTCCATAAACCCTGAGTACCTTCGTACATTTTTTCATTAATAACTATGTCATTATGTTCAAAATTTACGGGCAAATTTCCAATCATAAAACTTTTCTTTTTTTCTATCCCAATACAAACCAAATTTATCATCCTTCGCTCTAGGAAGGAATTTTCTACCAATTTCACCAATTATTATATCCGTCGTTCCAGGACTTATTGGTTCAACTATTGTAGATTCTTCAATGATTCTAGGTCTAAATGGTGTTGACGATGGTAATTTTGGCAATTCAAACTCAGATTCTGGTATCGAAATATCAGCAAATTGTCGTACAACTGGAACCAAATTCATCAAATTTTGATTATCGCTTAAAACATTTTCAATTTTGCCCTCAACATTTTTTATTGCAGATGTTACAGGTTGATTAATTTTTTGAATAAATTCTTGTTCTTTTTCATCAATTCGAATCTGTTCTTTAAATTCTTTGATTAATTTCTTTTCTATTTGATCAAGTTTTTTTGCTTCTTCTGAAGTTACGTTCGCCATTTATTTAGGAAAATTTTGAAACGTAAACGTGGAAACGTGAACACGAAACGTGAAAACGAGAACACGAAACGTAAAACGTGAACGTGGAACGTGGAAACGTGAACACGAAACGAGAACACGGAAAACGTGGACCGTAAAACGTAAACGTAAAACGTGAACGTGGAACGTGGAAACGTGAACACGAAACGAGAACACGAAACGTGGACCGTAAAACGTAAACGTAAAACGTGAACGTGGAACGTAAAAACAAGAAACACGAAACGTAAACGTGAACGTAAAAACATGAAAACAACTAGATTATCACACGTTTATATTGGAAAATTTATTCAAATATTTGCCATTTTTAGGCTTCAAAGTTAGATTAATAGTTAAAAATCCGTAGTCTTCCTTCCAAATTTTATCACATAACTCAATAAAGTGGTTAAAACTCATATCAGATCCCACATAATTGTTATAAATCTTTCTCGAATAGTGATCATCTTGCTTAAAAATACACAACATATTCAGGTTATTTCTTATAACTTGTTCATCAACCTTTGAAAAGCATTGAGAAAGATAGATACAAGAGATATTTTTGTGACGAGACATTACGAAATATTCCTTAATAACGTCCTGATTTTCCAAAATACAATCATCAAAAACGATTAACGAATTGGGTTTACATTCGCTTAATGGAACTATGTCCTCGGAAGCATTATAAAAATGTGATATTTTTTTGTTTAAGTTTTTCTCAATATTTTCAAATCTTTCTTGTAATTTTTTATAGGCGTCTTGTTCTAAAGATTTACTAAAAACATACAAATTGGAATAAGGAATCAACCTATTGTAGATAAAATTCAATAATAAAGTTGTTTTTCCACATCCACTTGAACCAACAATTAACAATCTGATTGGTTGATCTTTCTTATTTTCTTCAAACGTTTGAAGTTTTATCTGATCTTTTTGCTTTAAAAATTTCTCCATTTAAATAGCGAAAATGAAGCTGTTCAAGTTGACTTCAGAAAGCTCTCAATTATTTTTAAACTTGGAACATCCTATACACTTAGAGGAAGAATCAAATTATTTTATCGGTTTAAGCGGCTTTTATTCTGATAATTTTGTAATAAATATTAGTGAAAGTTCTCCTTATTGTATAGGATTTAGTGAGAAGAACGTAACAAAATATTATGGTTTAAACAAAGGATATTATACTTTCGATCAAATAAAAAATTCCCTTAAAAATTATCTGAAAACATTCAAACAATCAGATAAATCTTTAAACTTTGACGAAAACAAGTTTGAAATGCAAAAAAAATTATCTCTCTAATAAAATTCAAATAAAATCACCAGTAAGAATAATGTTTTCAGCAATTATTGTAGATTTATTAGGGTTTGTTCAAGAAACTATTGAGCCAAATCAGGTATATTTAGGAAATAAAACGCCAAAATTTAGACCGTTTGATGTAATTGAAGTACATTGTAATCTCGTTGAACCTAGTTTTGAAAATCATACCGAACATTTACACAAAGAATCTGAAATTTTGTACACATTTTTCCCAAATGTTGCTTATGGATCAAAAATCAGTGAAAAACCGAATGAAATCGATTATATTCCAATTAGAAAAAATATTAAAAGAATTCAAAAAATCGTTCTAACTATACAAGACTCTGAGGGAAAATTTATTAAATAATGAGAGTAAAACAAACAATATATTTAAGATTGTCGAAAGAATGATGAATCAAGGGGGGAACGAATCGTTCTTACCTTCAAAACTTTAAAAAAAAAAAAACACTGTTTTTATCAATGAATCTGGACTTTACACTCAAAATAAAAAATTACTAGTTAAATTTCTTTTCTATCTAAAGGGAGACAGTTGTAGATCTAATAAATAATCAACTCAAATTCAATAATACAGAAATTTTTACGATTGTTGACGAAAATAACGAAATTTGGTTCAAAGCAAAAGATGTTGCAGAAATTTTAGAATATGAAAACACGAGGCAAGCTATCATAAATAATGTCGATAATGACGATTAAAAACAACTTTTGAATGTATAAATTACAGGAGTCTATCCCATAGACCCGAGAAAATATTCAAAAAACATACTATTTTCGTTAATGAATCTGGTTTATATTCTTTAATTTTGAGATCTAATAAGCCAGAATCGAAATTGTTTAAAAAAGTGGGTTACAAAAGAAGTTTTGCCAAGTATTCGTAAATTTGGTGAGTACAAACTTGAAAACAAGATTAAATATTTAGAGGACGAAGTTAAACACTTGCAAATTAAAGATGAAATAAAAACGGAAATAATCGCAAAACAAAGTGTAAAAATTGACTTAATGAAACCAGACCTTGTTTGTAAAGATTTTGATAAGAAAAAAACACCATGTTTTTGTATTAATTAAGAAGAATCACATGTGGGGAATATCCTTATTACGTTATCAGAGCTCAAAAGAGAGAAATACCGAAAAGATTGAAAGAACTTGAAATTGATTACCCAGAAATGGAAATTTTATTACGACAAGGTGATCCAAATAGTATAAATCTCTACAACCAAATGAAAGAATCTTTGAATATTTTATACAACGGAAATCATTTTTACTACAAATATGACAGAATCTCATCTTATTTTCAAAATATCTAAATTACACGATGAAAATGTTACTAAATTTTACTAAAAACTCTTGACTTATGATATTTTGTTTGTAAATGTTTAGCGTAACTAGGCAACCATTGAAGAATTCTTCCACATTCACAATGAGTTTCTTTCCTTCGACTTTCTCGGAAAATTCTATTAGCACAATCCTTACAAAAAGCTTGTTTTTTATCTTTACTATAATGCCAGTTGTGAAATTCTGAAATATTCTTAATTTCTTTACAAATACAACATTCTTTCTCTTCTAAAGTTAATGTTTCTATTTTTTCGTATAATTCTCTCTCATATTTACTACGACAATCCTTACACATAGACCCTAATCCTTCTTTTTTATTCTTATTTTTATAAAAAGCTTCAAAATCTTTAAATTCTTGACACTTTGTACATTTCTTTTGAGACTCCATTTATATAGAAAAAAATTAAAGCTTTGACTTTCTCAATTCATATTCATAAAACTTTCCGGTTATTTCTTCATTATTTAAATCTTTTATACTATAAGTTACAGGATCTGTGTTATTAATTTGATAAATCACAAAGATTTCTCTTGACCAATTGTTCTTATATTTGTTCGAAAATGTTTGTTTTTTACTAACAATTCTTACATGATCATCGACTTTAAATTTAGTTTTCGTTGTGTGAATTTCAGGTGGAACATACAGGTCTCTAATAACTCCTTTTCTGCTTCCTTATCTACGTCTTTGGGCTTCATTTTGATTGTGCTGTGAACCGTATCATTATAATTCTTGACTATTTTTTGAAGAATATCGATCCATTTAAAGTTTTTATTAATCTCAAAAATTACTTTCATTCTTTCATTTTGAGTTCTGTTATATCTCTCTACAATACTTGATTTCTCTTCGTTTTCAGTATGATAAATCTTAATGTTGTATTTCCTCAAAACTTCGTTAAATTCTTTATTTTTGAACTCTAAACCCTTATCTGTATGAAGTAAATTAGGAGGTTTATGCCTGATTTTTATCGCGTCTTTTACTATATCTTCGAAAGCTTTTGAAACATCCTTGCCGTTTTTTCTTTTGATAGCTCTTGACCAAGCATATTTTGAGAAAGTATCAATAACATTTAACATATACTTAAATCCATCATTTTGATCCGAATAATTAGACATTATAACTAAATCTGCTGCCCATAAATCGTCAATTCCTAAAGTTATAATTTTTCTCTTTTTAAACTTTTTTCGTACTGGTGCATGAATTTCTCTAGCTTCAATCTCTATTTCTTCTTTATTCTTCAATTCTTTCTTTACTTGTTTTTCATTTGGATTCTTTATAAATTGACTCTTATTTGTCTTACATTTGGAACATTTTGCAGCAATTCTATACAATCCATTTTGAGTTTGAACGATTTTTGAATCTATACTTTTCGTTTTTTTCTTACATTTGTGGCAGTGAATCAAATCCATTTACATATCTAAGATTTCGCTTCATAACCATACGGTACTGTATCAATCTTATTTTCTAGGACAATTCTCTTATCATCTTTAGCGCTCAGTGCCAACTTGTTTATAGTAACGGTGTACAACTCATGTTTATAACTTCTAATGCAAGTCATCTCTCTAAATTCTTCTTTATCTTCGAACAAACATCTCTTCAAGTTTTCGATATTTATTGTTTTATTTACAACGCTTCTCTTAATTCCTTTACACCTAACTGGATTTTTATCTAGATATTTGTACGAGTACATCTTCGATCTCAAACCACAAAATTCTTCTAAGATTTCACCATTTAGCTCGTCTTTAAATTTTCCGAAACAGTCGTGATCTTTTGGAAAATCGCTTGTATCGAAATCATTCAAATTTTCTTTAATAATTTTAAAAGGATCTCGTTTCAATTCTAGAAAATAACTGTCTGTATCCATGTAACACAGATTCAAATCTGGATCATAGTTCTTTAATTTGTCGTAATAAAACTCGTACATTAGCAATTTTGAGAGGTCGAGAACTGAAAATCCTATGTAGATTGGCTTGTTAAATTTTACTTTCTGTTTGTACATGTGACTCGCTATACAGTTGTCGTCAAAGATAGTGAAGCTTTTGAAGTTCGTTTTCTTGGCCTGTTTCATTGAAAATTCTTCATTTCCTAGTCTAATATCGCATCTATTTCGCACATTTTCCATACTTTTTCCAAAAACTGAGTTGTTCATTAACTTGTAAAAGTCCTTTTCGAAATCGCTAGTAGCTTTGGTTCTTATGTTTGTGTTAAAATCAATGTAATCTTTCATAAAAGGCTTCTGATCGAATGCAATAACTCTATTCACATGTTTCAAAATCATACCTTGTTCCAGATAGAATTTCAAATTTCTCGAATGAACAACGTATTCAGTTTTATCTAATAAAGTTGTGCACAACTTGTTTTTAAAATGTTCAGGAGCAAAAGGCAAATCCTTGTGATGTTCGTGTAAATTTGTTGGATATTCTAGATCAACTTCGAGAATATAGCCATAATCTTCGTCGCCAGTGAGTTCCAAAATTGTTTCTTTCCATTCTGCAGTTGTGTAAGTTTTCGGATTCATCCACTTGATATCACTAAACGGCAGTTTTTGCATAAGACCGTAACCATAAAGGTTATTAGCATCGACGTACAACAAATAGTTTTCGGGCTTTGTCTTATCAAAATCTTTTAAATATTTGTTATTTGCTTTCACATATCGTTTAATACATTGAGAAATGCCTCCACGAATGCCTTTTTCGATCATTAAATACATATCGTAATCGTGTATCAGTTGAAGCTCGATTTTAGTTAATTTTAACATAGCATCCCAAGCGAGACTAGGAGCAGTTAGATAATGAGCCGGATCAAGTTTATAACAATTTAAGCAAATGTTTCTGAAATTTTCGAATATATCAGCAAGCAATAAAACATCTTGGATGTTGTACAAATCAGAGTAATTTCCTAGATTTTTCTCTTTTAATTTGTTCCAAACATTTAAGTAGTGTTGATAATCTTTCTCAGATATGCTCTCGTCTGTCAAGAGTGTATAGAAATCTTGAATTCTCAATTCTTCTGTGTAATCAAGTTTTTCAATACTATCGATAAATTCATAAGGAAATATGCCTTTTCCAGACAATATTTTAAAAATCTCGTCTTCGTCATTTGGTTGTCTTGCTACAATTTCATTCAGTCCATCTTGTATAAAATGATTTGTATGTTTGAAGTCTTCTTTCTTTAAATTTTTCGCTAATTTTTCAATAGATGAGGCCATAAATCTGAATGTATCTACAAACGAAAACTTAACAAACTTTCTTGGCTTATCATTGTCGAACTCATAGCCATATCCAGAATTTACTGAATAATTTATATATTTTTCTTCTGAGTTTGCGATCAAATCAACGTTTCCATATTTCTTAGCTAATTCTTTTATGTACAAATGTGTGTCATAGTTACTCATATTGTGACAGAAAACTGGAATGTTTTGTGGAAATTTCAAATTCAGATTGCAACATGCATGAGCTGCGCCTCGAAACTTGCCGGTTAAATGACAATGATCTCTCACTTTATTATAACTCTTATCTTTCCAACTATCAGGAGTAAAACCATACTGAATTGACCCAACATCATAAGCAGCCCATTCACAGATATGACAAACGTTTGAATTTTGATACGAAATTTCTTCTTCTTCTGTCAATTTCATAGGTTTCATGTTCTTAGAATTATATTTTTTCGCTATGTATTTCGATAATTTATTGAGTTCTTCAATCAATTTTGTCGGGACGTTTTTCAAATCTTCTTCATTTTTGGCACGATAAACATATCGGTTTGTACATGCGATTGGTCACATTCGACACTAAATATAGAGTAAAACCATAAGGAATATGCTTCTGAATCTTGGTTGTAGTCGATCTTTGGGGATTGTTCTTGCATGTCGGAATTTTTTCTAATATGCTTTCAAAATCCATATAAATAACGTACGGATGGCTAAACTTCTTTTGGTAATTGGTAAATTTAGTTGTTTGACCTGGAAATGGCATAATTGGCTTACAAACTTCATGATTTTTACAAATTTCTAAGTGATCTGTTAAATCTCCAGATTTGTAGAAATGGCTTAAACATCTTCTACACAAAAATTTTCTTTCTTTATGTTTAGATAACTGCGAAGAAACAAGCTTATTTAAATCGGTTATCAAAACATAATGAGATTTATCATCTTGTTTAACATACAATAAATCAATGTTTGTTTCAGCGTCATATTTTTTCAGAAATTTGTAACGGAACAATATGTAGTTTTTTCATCATAAGTATAGATATTAATAGACATTTTTGGATACTTATACTTGGAATTGTAGCTTCGTTTTTCAAACAACTTTACATCTTTAAATGACATTGGATACTCAAAACCTGAAAATATTTCATCATTTAAAAATTTCTCGTATTGCTTTACACGTTCACAGTCTCTTTTAGGTTTTTCAATAGCGCATCGGATAGAGTAAATAAAACAGAAGTCATCTTTATTTTTGATATTTACACAAGCTTTTTTTACCTTGATCTCTTGTGGTAAATCGATATATGATCCTGCGTTCATCATTTCGTGTTTGTTAAGGCTCAAAACTAGTTGTTTACAACTTTTAAATGTCCATCCGGAACCTTTATTTGGATTATTCGTTTGTTCTCGATGTGTTAATTTATTAAATTGCTTAGTAATAAAGTCGTTTACGTCAAAGATTTCGTCTGCTTTGATAGTAAAATACATTGGACATGTTTGCGTTTCACCGTTCACTAAAGTTCGTTCGTATTCACATTCCAAAGAGAGATAACCTTTCGTATTTTTAACATTTTCTTGAAATTTTTCTATTAAACTTTTAATTTCTGGCCTCATAATTGATAGATACTTGTAAATTGACATGAAATCATCGTTCAAATTCGTTAAAATGTATTGTTTGAACAGACCGTGCATAGAGGACAAAACTTCGACATCGATGATATTTTCAGATTTGTGTTTATCTATTTGTTCGATCATTTCAGACTTAGTTTCTTCGTTAGTGTTGATAGATAACTTTTCGGCGATTGATTGAATTTTTTCATCACTAAATACTTTAAGATCTTTCTTTTCAACTTTAAAATTTCTCTTTAATTCACGTAATTTCTCAATATTAAACATGTTTTCGTGATCGGCAATTTTATTTTCTCTAGCCCATTGTCTTAAATAATTTAGTTCATTATCGTAAATTTGCTTGTTTTTTTCGTGACTTTTAGAATCATAATGGCGATCATAGTTTTTTCTTAAAATTTCTTTTTTGCAGAACGGACATGATATTTTTTTGCGCTCCATTTAGATAGAAAAATTTAAATGTTGCTTGTAAACCAACGACTGCGCCTCTCACGGCGAGATATCACTAACGGATATGACGCGGGCGAAGCGATTATCGTGAAGGTCGGTCTGTAGTCGCACCTCGTGCATAGCGCATTCTTTCGGAACTAAAATGACGGTAATGTAGATTGCTTTTAAAAATAAAAATTGTGTTCCCGTTAACTATTATAACATTTTCTTTTTTTAAATGTTAGATAATTTTACCTATTTTAAATATGCGTACATTTTGTTACTTGTAATTTTCAAATTATATTTTAAATTAATTTCTTAAATTTTTACTTCTCGATGGGCTGTTGTATTGTGTTGGTGAGTATATATGTCCGCGAATTCGGTTTGGTCGGTTAGGAAGTTTACTTCTGAACTGTTTCAATGCGAGTGGCCATAGCGGAGAAACACCAAGTTCAGAAGTATTCAGTACGTATTCCGGAACCATTTCTCTATCCGTATCTCGCTCTTCTCTCTCTCTAGCCTGAATATAGATCCTAGCCTATAAACGGCAGAAAAGATCGTGTCATAGGCATAAAAAGAGAGGGAGAGGGAAAGAGACAGAGGGAGGAGAAAAGGTCGACCGAGAAATGGTTTTGCACTTTTTGACTTTGAATTTTTATTGACACCAGTTCATGTCTTTCATCATATCGAAATAAATTGGTCCATGGACAACTTGCCTCTTTTCTTCGTCAGAATCACACACACACAATATATCTGTTTCGTTAATGTTTTTTCCATATAATTTATCCCAATCTACAACTAAAGCGTGATCTCTTATAAATTCCTTTGATAAATCTTGTTGTTTACAAAGACTTGTTAAAAAAACTGGCTGTGTAGATATTCCTTTGACTTCTTAATATTCCAACAAATAAATTATGAATTTTTGCATAAAAACGATGAAAAATGTCAGATTGTTGGTGTTTCAGTTTCTTTTGTAAAAATCGGAATAATTTTCTTATTTTTCTATTATTTAAATTACCATCTTCTATTAACTTAAACATATTTATACTATCTATGTTTGGAAGTAATTGCGGTTTAGTACTTAAAAGTTTTCTGAATTCGTTTTCATTTAAGGAAAACATCAACTGTTCTTTAAAATGTTTTGGTAATTCGTTGAACTCGTTAAAATTGTCTTTCTTTGTAAGTTTTTGAAATGCTAGAAACTGAAGAGAGCTTGGTGAGTTCATGTTGACTATTTAGTAGAAAAGTTTTTTATTAAAGTACAGTATGTTTTTAGTAAAAATGTTTTAAATTGATGAAATTTTATTAAGATTTCGAAGATTTTTCCTTTACTCGTAGCAGATTTGACAACATTTTACAAAGCACAGCTTAAGAAAGTAGAAGCAAACAGCTGTAGATTTGGTTAATTTTTCATTGAGATTTGCTGTGTTATTTCTCAGCTTCCTTTATGGTACATTGAACAGTATTTTACATTGCTTTTCAGTCGGCTCCGAAAGTGCGCCAGGAACCCCACATTCATATCTACTTATATATATATATACATACATATATATATATATAAAACACTTATTATTTAGCATTAAGCACTTATTTTTTTTAATATCCGAAAAATATGCTGCGCAAAGATAAAAAACCAGTGTATCATTCTGGGAGTTTATTATTATGAGTCGGAGGGTTAAAAAAGGTAGTGTCATCTGCATATAGAACACTCGTGGCAGTAACTGAGCTATTAATATATATCAAGAAAAACAAAGGTCCAAGTACAGACCCTTGAGTGACTTCACATTATTGACTTTAATTTCTTATAATCAGTTGCCATTAATACAGATCTTCTGACTTCGACCAATGAGGTAAAATTTGAAACTTTAAGAGGCTGTCATTATAGTCCACACAGTCAAAGGCTTTGTTCAAATCAAAGAGGGTGGTCCGAGCAAGGGCCTTATTTTCAAATGTTGCAAAAATTGAATGAACAGATATGTCCCTAGCATCAGTGGTAGATTTCCCTTTCCTAAACCCAAATTGTGATACATTGAGAATTTTATTTAAGAAATTGGGAGATTCTGTTGTAGATAAGAACTTCAAGTCATTTTAACAGAACAGGGATCATTGAAATAGGACAATAACTATCCAGCTTATTTTTAGGTCCTTTTTTATAAATGGGACATATATTTTGAGTTATCTTGAAAACGTTTCCTCCTGCAAGCATAAGTTTATACAGTTTCTGAGAAAATTGATAAAACTGGGTATAATCTGCTTTATAGTGTTGTTTGATAATAAATTTCACATATATAAGATTTTTTCAATCTCTGAGTTGCATTGAGAACCTCCTTATGTGTAACAAAACTAATAAAAGAGTAGTTATCAGTCACTGAGTTGAGTGTAGTTTTATTAATTACATCCATAGAGGTTACACAAGGACTACCAATTGATCTTTTGATGTATAAACAGATTCAATAAAGTATTGATTGTACGTGTTAGGAGATATCAACTGTTCTCGTGATAATCTGACAACTTATTACAATTAATAATATTCCAAGCCTCCAACACCTCAATTCAATTAAGAAACTCTTTATTCTTGTCATGCACATGAGAACATTTAAATAGTGTCAAAAGATTGAAGTTTTAAACCTCTTTGAGATTTATAAAATATTTGGTATTTTCTAATCTAATATGTTTTTTGTTTCTCAGCAAGATGTGTTAAGAGCAAAGTAGGATTTTTTGCGGAAAGGCTTCATGATTCAATGGCCGGTGTTGGGACCAAGGACAAGACACTGATCCGTATTATTGTGTCCCGATCCGAGATTGATCTTGGTGATATCAAACGTGCCTTTGAGGAGAAATATGGAAAACCTCTTGAGACGTACATTACAGTGAGTTTGTGTTATAAATAGTTTTTAAGGGTTAAGGAGTTATAACAATTTCTTATTGAATTTTTGTGCTCATTCATTTAAATTTTCTTATTGTTAATTATTACTGTTATCAAATTTCTTTTCTTCTCAGTATTTGTAGATTTATTTATTGAATGAGAAACCCATTAGAATCATATCTACAACTTAGCCTGGTGTCCAAAGGAGAAAACAAGCTTTAGTCCAAGCTCAAGAAATAGCTTATTTCTTATTATTATTAATAATAAGGTATATTAAAAAAATTATTTTGTTTTAATACTTTTAAAGTAATTTCCTTTATATAATGTGCATAAATTTAATACTAACCTTCTCTTTAGTTGGGTTTAGCCATTCTACAATAAACCTGGCAAGGAAACAAGGAAATTTTAAATTAATCACTTGTAAATAGTTATTCTAAATTAATAAAATAAATAAATCATTAAAACCTTTTAACTATCTCAATCTCAAAGAAATCTTGTAATTATTAGTAATTACTACATTACTAAAAACCTTTATACTTTGAGAAAACCAATACATTCTACTTCTAGTTCTGTAGTTAATTTACTAGGTACCATTATTTTTTAAATTCAGGTTATCCTAGAATAAAATTCTAGTGCTGGTTGTTACAATACCATTAAATCATCAGTACGGTTTATATTTTGACTTTTGTTTACAGGGTGACACATCTGGAGATTACAAAAAGGTTTTTGCTGGCACTGGTCTCCTAAACAAAAGTGACTGCTCTTCACTTCGTAACAAGGATCTGCGCTTGAATCTTTCTCTATTATGTATCTTATAATAATGTTATCTGGGGTCTAGGGGATTCTGATGAGATCTGTTGTTTGCCTACCATATTAATTATTATATATACAGTACATATACATTCTTCAGATTCTACGTCAAACAAATAATTGGCTTGCCTTTATATGTTTAAATAATCTAAAGGAATAAACACATGGACTGCCATATTAATTGAGTATTCAGAATGATAAAAGTGCATCTAATTTAAATTCTAGTTTTGTTAATTTTTACCTTTATAATAGCTATTTATTGTTTATATTTTAATATGTAGTGATTCAGTATTGTATTTAAATATATACCTTTGCAGCTTTCTTATCATAATTATTGGCATTCTACAGATCTCATATTTTGTTGTGATTTTTATGTGGGTGAATCTTGTGAAAACAAAATGTAATGCATTGACTTGAGATGCTAAAACTAATTTAAACACAGTTGTGCGCCTTAGTTGTTCACACTATTTACACTACATCATGTATTTCTGAAGGTGTCCACATGATCAATTATAAATATTTTAAGGTAAGTTTTCATTGGCTAAAATATACAGTTTTTGTCACATATTTTTTTGCAGTATTTTTAGATACATTTTTACACTTCCTAGAAATAAAAGAAGGTTATCAACATTAAACGGGTTGTAGTATGGTTAAGAGGGTACACTAAGTAGATAGGTAATTTGCACAAATTGTTCACACTGAAATTTTTAAGATTTTAAAATGGATCATCAGTGGTTATTTAAAAGTATTGTTCAGTAGTGAAAGTATACAAGAGGAAACAATACATTTGCCAAACAGTTAAAAAAAGAAGTGGATCTGTGAAAACGTTTTGCTTTTATTTAATGTAGGAAATGAGTAAAAAAGAAATCTTTATTAAATATCTGTTTGTTTTAGTTAAGTCTATACATAATGTTGGTGTTTGGAGGAAGGAACAATCATTATAAACTGGTACCTGCCATTTTAAACACTTGTATTAGTTGTACCATATCTAACAACATTAAAAGTCAAATATCAATTGAAAAATACAGAATATTATTAAGTGTAAAATATCAGGCAATTATCAGAGGTATTTTAAGTACAATCTGCTTCCGTAAGAGTCCTTAAAAGGAAATTATTCTTCAATTTTTATTTAAAATATTTTAAATTGTGGATTTTATAGTAATGAACTATAAAATTGACACCAACAATGTGTTTAAACATACTACTTTTTAAACATTGTGAGATGAATATGTATTGTAGGATAACTGGACAGAAACAGTATATTCTAGGTTGTCTGTTTATAGTGTAATAAAGGTTTAAAAATAATATCTAAACATTTGATTTGTTCAGAATTGTATTTATTTATTTAAGATCTTTGATGTTTTAAGAAAACTATAAATTGTATAACAATAAGACTTGCCATTAACTTGTGATCTGACTTGCAAAGTAGATGTATGAAGTATTTGTAACATTGATATCAACTTTTCTTTTACTTTCTTAAAGTCTTTCCAGAAACTTGTTTCGTTATAATATAATTGTGAACTTTTGTATTTATTGTGCTAGTTGTATGTCTAATATTAATTATGCACGCACAAGTCACTAAATGGCTAATGCACAACTATTGGAAATGCCAAAAGTTAATTTATTCCTAATTACTTAAATAATTATTTATTTAAATCTTGTAGAACCAAAAATTATTGTTTTTAAAATATCATTGTATCAAGAAATACAGATTTATGTTTTAATCCAAAGTAAAAAGTGTTTTATATAACTTACTTTAATATTAAATTTTTAGTGGAGGTTTAACAATGCAAAAGCTTATGGAACTAGGTATCGATGAAAGATTTCAATAAAGTCAAATATTGTGCTTCTTTAAATTATGTTTGTAAAGCTGTAGCATGTTGTAAATGAGTTATATCACAGAAATAAATAACTTTTATTATAAACTTAAATATCTACAATTGTATTAATAAAGTACAAGAAATCTATTATTTCTTGTTTTAGGGATAAATTATATTACTCAAATGTTGGAGGTATTTGTAATTCTTGTTGAATATATTGTCAATTTTCCTTGTTGCCTCTTTTTGAATTTTATGCTTGTTATTTATAATAACTATATTTTTTAAATGCTTTATAAGAACTTTTTACTTAACAATAAATTATTGATTATAAAATATATTGTTTAGTTTAAATTTATTGATTCACCATCTCCCATTATACATAACTGGAACAGTTTTTCCTTACATAATATAAGGTAGGAGTACGCCAGTCCACATGTTACGTAACAGCTTTGCAAGAAAGTTGCATGCAAATTTTCAAGTCTACAGATCATATCATTCCTGAGATGTCCTGCAGACAGGCAATCATATAGAATAAAAATTATTACAGCCCCCAGGCAAATAGAAGAGAAATTGTAGCAGCTTACTGATTAATAGACTTAAATTACGCCAAATTTGATGGATAGACATGCTAAGCGTTGACAACCATCATTGATCTTATTCTTCTCTATGGAGAAATTAAGTTTTATGTAAAATTTAATACTTACAGATAAAATATTTCTCGAGATATCTGAGAATAGTAAGCTATACATGTTACTTTAAGATTTTACACGTTAAAGTGTCATATTATTTTACTCATTTTGTTAAAAGATCTTTTTTTCAGTTATCTTGTTGCCATTATGGTTATTCATAAGATCAATGAAAAAATAATCGCTAATGCTCAACCAATCACAACACTTTTATTGATAATTCTAATTCTGTCAGCTTCTAAATGTGTTCCATACACGATTTATTCTGGTAGCCTTCAACGCAGTAATGTGAATACACTAGCAAATTTGGATTGGATTTTTTAATGTGCAAAATGAAATTGAAGATTTTAAAATAAATATATGATGGTATTTTTTATTGCTAATGAGATCCACAAGAGTGGAATACTTTTGTAATTAATTGAAATTTGAAATTTTCAATACTGCAGACAAAATGAGTATTATAAAAAACTATTGCAAGTACAATTTACTAAAAAATGTATGATATAATATTCCAAATTAGTTCTCTTTATCATACAGAATATTGAGCAGTAACATAGATCTGTATAGTTGTTTTAGTTATATTTTAACCCAAAAAGGAATTTTATTCAAGCCACAATTTTACTATAAATAAAATTGTAGTAGTTTTGTATACGTCTGTATTAATAGGGTTAATGGTGCTTAAAAGTTGCGCATACAGGGTATCTGGTTAGGATGTACGTGCTTGTTTTAGCAACTAGTGAAACCATAAGTATTCCCCAATCACATTTAAAATCATGTGACTGCAAAGAGAACAACAAAATAATATACCAGTTATGCTAGCTTTATTTTGATGTGACCCCCTCTGTTGTTCCAGATAGACAGCTGACGGCTGGCTGTATTTACCATGTGGTATACAGGTTGGTTTAGTAATTTCAGTTATAATGTAGTCAATTCCTGAAGAGACTGATATATTAGCCCTTTAACTATCACTGAAATTGTTAAAGGAAATTGCATTTCAATGCTATTAGTATAAAAAACTAATTTTTCAAATTTTAAAAAGTAACTGAAATAATGAATATTTATTCCACAATATCATACATATATACAAACTAGAGTACAGAGCTCGGAGTAGGCCTTGCCACAATTTATTGCCAGTATATGTGGCTTGGCATCTAATATACAAACAAAAATAACATATTATCTGATGAACTTGAATGAGTCTAATCCATCTTGATGCTTATAACTAAACAAACAGCTCACTGCAGCTCGCCTTATCACTGCTGATAACAAACAAAAGAGTACTTCTTATTGTTAGGACTAAATCTATTACATAACTCCTTCTTCCTTCCTCACTTGCAGCGTTACTGACATTCGATTGTAAAGAAGTGTGGTGAATACAATCTAGCATTAGTATCGGTTTAAATAAAAACATTATTCATGAGACTCAGATCGCTTTTAGTAAATACCCAAGCTCTTAGCTTTGTACAAAACTTATTTGAATTAGAAATTTCCTTAAACCCTAGATTATATAACCTGTTTTGGAGTCACATGTTCACAAAACCTATGTTAAAATTCATCACGACTAGCTTTGTTATATATTTTTCTCATATACTGTTACATTAATTAAGTAGTTTTTAAAAGTACGTATTACATTCTCTTTGTATTACATGAGATGAATTGGATTAAAAATTTTTAGTGCTTAATAAATCTATATATAGTATTTCCATACACATATTTTGAATATGATTTAAATTCGTACAAGGAAAAACGAGGGTTTTGAAAAAAAAAAATGAAATGTGAGATAATTATTTTTATTTGTATCAAAAAATTACGAAAAAACAAAAGTTTACTGTAAATACTTATACAACAGTGAGCGGCAAAATGATCTGACGGTTGTTATAATGTAAACAACTCAAAGTAAAGTTGGTACAAAGTGTTGTATTGGCCGATTTCTGATTTGGTATGTATGAAAATTTATAAAAATATACAACCAAAAAAGGGCGAGTGATCCGTTGAAGATTTGAATAAAACTCTTTCAAATGGATGTCCGGCTTTGGCGATTGCATTCTTCCAACTTGCATGAAAATGTCAAACACTTTCCCTAAACATTTCAGAGAGAGCTTTTGGCTTATTTCTTCTATTGGAGTATGGTTTCCATTCAGTTCATCCAATGTGCGGTTTCGTTTGTTGTATACTCTAGATTTCAGCAGTCCCCACAAGAAGAAGTCACAAGATGCTGAGATCCGGGGAGCGAGGTGGCCCACCAATGTCCCCGAAAACGCGAGATGACTGTCGGCCGACGAGAAACTTGCTTCTTAAGAAGTTTAATTACACATTGGCCTGTGCGGCGGCAGCTTGCCCCATCCTGATGGAACCAAATTCTGTGGCGGTTGAAGCGATGTTATCGAAATTTTCGGGGATCGGAAGTTTTTCAACATAGTCTGGTATCGTTGTGACTCTGACGGTGACAGTTTAAACCGTTCTCTTCAAAAAAGTATGGCGCTATAACACAATATTTTGTTACGCCAACCACGACACACAGTACCTTGGGACTGTGAAGAGGAGTTGCCGTTCATCGCAGTTGCTTCTGGATTGTTTTCTGACCAATATCCGGAAATTTCTGTTTATAACTTAACATTCCAAATGAAAATGAGCTTTCGTCGCGCATAATGAAATTTTTTCATCTGTAAAGCAAATCAATCATTTGCTGCTGAAAATTCAATGCGGTTTTGCATAATCCTGGCTTCAACTGTTGCACTATAGCCATTTTGTTAATCGGAATGAAAGTGCAGTTCGTACATTAAATATTCTTCTTACCGAGCGGTCAGACATCTGCAGCGCGTGCAACTTGTTTACTGGAGGCCGACCAGGACTGGCTTCCACACTCTCCTCGACGTCTCTGTCTCCCGGGCTGACCTTGGACGGCCTGTTGATTTTTCGTTTTAAAGCTGAACCGGTAGCTCTAAAGTTACCTACCCACAGCAAAATTGGTGTTTTCGAGTTGGCACTTTCCCTCTTAGAGCCACATTAAAACTTCTGCAACAGTGCCGCGGAACTAGCAACAACCCCAACACTATCGCCACTTTTAAAAAATGCTTCCACAACGAACGCACGGTGCTCAGCAGTCCACTGCTCCAGTGGCTATCTAAAAATGTCCGGAGACGTAGGTCCTGCCACGCACTAATCCTATTCCCCACCCAAACCCACCACTCACTTCGCTTGACAGCGCAGCAGTCGAAAACCGCAGATCAATTTGCCGCTCCCTAGGTACAAAAAGAATAATACAATCAATATGGGTAAAAAAATCATAATTAGATAGAACCACAAAGTTACTGTATTTTTTTTGTCACGAGGGGGCCGAACAATTGTTCATTGTCCATCATCACATGAAATACAAAATGTAGTTTGTAGTTGGGCACAGATAGGGTGCGGGCAAAGGGGGGGGGGGTGTTTACAATACGTTTTGTCATTCGCCTTAGGTAGAGACACAATAAAACACACTTTCCCCTCGTACCTGGAGGTGGGGCAGCGCCGTGATTGTTTCCAGGGATTCTAAAAGCCACAAATCATCGTGCGCAGTCCTCGTGCTAAGCTCGGTATCTGTAGGCGGTTCTTGCATGTGAGGTCTACTAAGGTCCATAAATATTTCTTTCATGAAGGTTCTTCTATTGCAAGGTTGATTTCCTTTTTCAAGATTGTTTGTGCAATATATCACATAAGAATTTACAAGCTAATGTTCAATATGCAAAAGAAACACAGCTAATGGCCAGCGTTGGGTCTTTCCTACTGCATGACATGTTGTTACAGCAATATAGTCCAGTGGCATACGCCTCCGTCCTTTCGTATTCATTGTAAGTATAATTATATCTGGCTTATGTGTTTTCGTCGTTGAAATTGTTACCTTCCATGCATGGTTTTAGAGGGAGGAGAACACTTTGATTCTTTTTTGGTTTGTACTACCAAGAGTTTTTTCCCTATCCACCACAAAAATAGCAAAGTGTTTCCACAGTCTTTTCCTTTTTGTTCATCAGTTCGGAAAGGGACAACCTTTTCTTTTGCACCGTATAGGTACCACCGACTAAGAGTCAAGTTGTAATGGGTCTCTTAGCAAATCTTCTTGCCAGCTGACACTTGGTAGGCGGGAGTGAACCCAATTGTCCACTAGAGATCACTTCCCTGTTTTGTACCGTGAATTGGGCCTCGTAATTTCTTTTACGAAAGAATTCTGTTAAGTGGTTCCCTCGGTTTAGGTTTATTTACCAACATAGGGAATCTCCATTGATCATGTATTTAGTGGATGTAGCACAGGCCATAACTATTTTTATTCCCACTTGGAAGGTTTTGTTTTGGATGTACCATCCTAAAAGGGACATTTTCCCCAGAATCGCAATAACTGTTCGTCAATAAGTTAACGTACGAGCCTGGTCCTAAACTTCGTCTTACCGTTTAGAAACAAAAGTCATCCCATAACTCTCGTATAGGCCCAAACGGACTCATTCTCGTTGTAGGCATCCAAACCGCGTTTCTCCATTTGTCTAAGTTGTACAGTCGAAGGACGTTTGGTCATGGAGTACCAGTCAAAAGTTTGGATTCTAATAATAGTAGCGAGTTCATTCAAGTATAAAGAGATGAACGTTTCACTCCGGGTGTTGAACACGTCTGCGTGGATACATACTTAATCTATACGGACAACCACTCCATTCATTATCAAAGAGTTCTCTTGTTAAGTGGTTATCTTTGTATGCTGCAGAGTTAACTAAAATTCCTAAAAACGCCCACTAGATTCATCCAATTGTCAAGAGGAATGTGTCGCGGTGAGATTAGCATAATTTACTCTTAGTACACAGTTATTTGGTTTATTAGGTGTGAAGAATAATCTTATTTAGAATAGCTTCATTTAAAAATAAGTTCGAAACATTCACGAGCATGATAGCATCCTGTGCTGTAAACTACTCCCTCTCCAGGAAAGAACAATATTTTTGCTGGGTTTCGAATACTTCCCTGACTTGGTTTAGTACTTTTCCAAATATGGCCAGTTTATTGCTCGAACCACATTAGTTCAAAAGTCTGTAAAGGTAAGTGTCAGGTTCATCTAGTACCTCAACCGGTGGTGGTGAGGCGCTGGTAGCGTGACACGCTTTGATGTAGTGTCCTGTGGTGTAACGAGCTCTGGTGTGGTGCTTTGTGGGTGTAATCAGCTCGTTGGTGTGTGCTTTGTGGTGGTAACAGCTCGTGTGTGGCGAGGCTGGTGGCGTGATAGCTTGTGGTAAAGCGCTGGGGCTGAGGCAGGTCGTGGTGTGGAGGTAGTTGTGCTGACAGTCTCGTGGTGTTGATAGTACATGGTAGTATATTGTAACAAGTCGATGCCTCCCTATGAAAAAGTCATCATCATCCGAAACATCACTCTGCTCGTCACACATCAAATTTTGGGGTTTAGCACTCTGTATCCCAAAAATACATTTATCCCTCACTATTTTCCGTGAACAATATCATCCTCTGACAAAGTCCTCATCCAGGTAATTGTCTAATCCTGGCTCCCTCGTCGACCATTCATTCTCACAAAATAATACATGCTAAATTTATACTTTCACACACACTAAGTATCAGATAACTAATATAACACTCCGTAATATATCACTGGTATATATGAGCTCTAAGTAGCAAATATTCAAATAAAAACTAAAAGTTGCCTCAGCAAAAAAAGTCACCATTCAACAAAACCTTTGTAACAAAGACGACGCCGTGCTAGAACGCATAGAACAACGTGCCCGCAGGCGACTGACAGAACAGTCACTGAACTTGCATTAGTCATCTTTAGGAAGGGTAGGGGGAGTGGGTGGTGCTCCCGAAGCAACACTACCAAATTCTAAAAACTGTTTACGATAGGCTAATGTTTGTAAATTTTTTACACAAGGATTTGTAATCTAGGTTAAATCCATTGGTAATTGATTAAAATATTTTGGCCCCAAAAAGAGATATGATTGTCTAAAAATTTATTTGTTTACTTCAGGCGTTTTAAAAAGTCTTTTGTTGATGCTTCTTGTTCCATGAAATATCTGTACTGATCCTCTGTTACCACTTAATTTATAAAACGGTTTAAAAGTTTTGAAAACAAATAAATGCTGTATTGGTAAAATTTTTTGATTAATATACAATAGGAAGCTGCTTTCCCTGTATCCTGTTTTGTTAATAATTCTAATAAATTTGTTTTGGGTCGTTCTGATGCTATTAATTAAAAATTTGAACGCCCCACCCCAGCAGGTGATACCGTACTGAAGACGAGACTGATTCAGACCATAATATAGCGTACATAGCTACTTTGTACCACAGAAATTCTTTAAATAATAAAACTTCCTAGGGTTAAATTTTAAATTATTATAAATGGTCATTACTTGTTTATTCCATTACATACGTTCATCTAGAATCACCCCTAGATATTTGAATTCCTTAACTTTAATATAATTTCTTCACAAGTACAAGTAATTGAATCTTTACATTTTGAAGAGTCAAATCTAAATGGTCTATCAAAAGTAAAATCTACACAGTCAAAATTGATATATTTCATTTTGTTTACATTAACAACCATTTTGTTAGAATCACACCATTTCTTCCAGATTTCATCGTATATTATATTTTTGTCTTTGTTAGAATAAATAATGTACCCCAAATCATCGGCAAAAGCATACATTTTTTAACAGATTGTTTATAAATATCAAAAATAGATTTGCTGATAAAAACACACCCCTGAGAAACACCACTTTGTACTACTAAAAAAGTACTAAGTTCAGTACCAACACTTGCTGGATTCTACCTTTTAAAAAACTGCTAAACCAATTTAACACTACTCCCCTAATTCCTAAGGATTCCATTTTCAGCAACAACACATCATGATCTACAAGATCAAAGGCTTTTTTTAAATCTGTGAAAAGGGCAGACGTTTTACACTTATTGTTCATGCTTTGGTGTATTTTATTTACAAAACCCATTAACGCGTCTTCCGTGGATTTGCCTTTTGTAAACCCAAATTTATTTTGATTTTGAAAATTAAAAATAGCAAGGTAAATTATAAATTTTTTTTCATGCATTTCTCAAGAATCTTGGGAAATACTGAAACTAAGCTTATAGGACGTATATTATCTATTTTGAATGAATTAGGCTTTTTTAATAATGGAATAACAATACTTCTTTTTAATATTTCCGGGAACACCGCTCCAAGTCTAAAACTTAGATTTATTAATTTACTAATTGGAACAACAACGTTTTCAGCAATTTGTTTAATTACATGGACTGATATGTTATCAAATCCGGTTGATTTCTGATTTTTTAGACCATTAATAATGCCTCGAATCTCGTGTGGATTGGTGTTATCGATGAAGAACGAATCTCTCCGTGTGGAAGAAGGTTTCCATAGACTGATATTATGTGAAATATCATCATTTTTTGATAACCCAACAAGAAATGAATTTAACTTTTCTGAAATTAATTTTGGGTCTTCTTCGAGATTTCCATCTTCAAGAATGATTTTGTTTATTCCATTTTTAACTACGTTACCAGTTATATTATTTACTATTTTCCATTGCTAGCTTACGTCGCTGTTACAATTTTGAATTAGATATTCATAATACACATTTTTGGCTTTCTCAATATCACTTTTTAATTTATTACTAAACCTGTTAAAATAATCCTTGAAATTTTCATCATAAGACCTTTTTTTCAACATACCATACAGTCTTTTCCTTTTGTTTAATCTGCTTAAAATGTTACTATTAATCCAAGGACTGATAAGCTTACTTTACTTAACCTACTAACAATCATTCTTTCCTCTTTAATTCTGTCTAATAAACCATTCAAAATATTAAAGAACTTTTCAAAAGATATGTTTACATTTGCTTCGTCAATTATACTATTCCAATCTGTATATTTTAATTCTTGATAGATCATATTAAAATTAAAAACAGTTTTTTTAAATGCAGTTTTTGAAACATTAGAGTTGACTGTTTGCTTCATTTTTAGAGCTAAACAACAATGGTCAGTTAACCCAAGATCGAAAATCGCTGTCTCAAACATATTCAAATTCTTAAATTTTAGAAAAATGTGATCGATGCAGGTGGAAGAGGTTTTACATATTCTGGTCGGAGAACTAATTACTGATACAAACCCATGTTACTTAATAAGCTAGTATATCTTAATGAATCAGGTGATTGTTTTAGAATATCTATATTTCCATCCCCTACATAGACAGAATTTAACTTTAAAAGAGATAATTGCGATTCCAGCTCTTCTACAAAAGCATTTACTGTACAAGATTGTAGTCTATAAAAAGAAAAAATATTACATTGAGTTCTGTTGTATTTAAGCTCGAACAAAACACAATCAGCCATTATCATGTCAATTTCCATCTCTTGAACTGATAGCACTTCGTCATTATAACATACAATGCCTTCAGATCTGTATTGATTATTGCATTTGCCAATTACATTACAACCAGGTATTTTGTAAAAACTTAATTCTTCGCTGAGGATCCATATTTCACTTAAAATTATTAAACTAATTTTTTGTTGTGCATTATCGAGTTCTGCTAGAAAACTATTGAAATTTTGTCTCAAACTTCGAATATTTAAATGAATTATTGAGATAGAGCCATCAGCGTCCGGAGAGGATACATCATTGAAAAAAAATGAGCTGGTGAGGAAAGGTGAGAAAATGCATCATTGAGAGAATTTAAATATGATTGTGAATCCAATTGAAATAAAATCAAAGCCACATGGTTGCTTACTGATTACAATTTTTAGCGGTATTTTTCCATTTCATCAAGGCTAGTGATTTTTTTTAGTGATCTCCCTATCATCCCTCCTGAGATAGAACTTGCCATCCTTAAACCAGACATACTTGTCATTGCACTGCTTGCTTCTTCCCTTGAGTTGAGCCAAGAAGATCTTGTCCAGTGACAGATGTTCATTGATGTACACCCTGGTGTCCGGAAAGGCATTGTTCACTCTGCGGGCTTATAGGACCTTGTTCTTTCTGTAGTTGGTGATCCATACATCTCTCTTCATCTTGGTCTGGAACTGGACGACCATGGGTGGAGCTCGACCTTGCTTGTAGCTGGGAACTCGATGTGCAGCCATCACCTGGGTGTCATGAAGCTCGACTCCTATGGCAGTGCCGATGTCATGCAGGATCTTCATAGTGTCCTCGTTCCGAGTTACAGGGATGCCGCTGATCTCCAGATTGGTTCTTCTAGAGTACTGCTCCAGCTCTCTGACTTTACTTTTGAGCTCATTGACTGTCTCGCCCAACTTTAAGTTTGCTTCAGTTAACTTCTGGTTTTGTTTCATAATCTCGGCATAATCCAGCTGGACCTTTTTAAGCGTCTGGTTTGCTGTGTCAATATTTGCTGACAGGAACTCAACCGACTTAGTAAGCTCCTGCATCTGGCTTGAGTGAGACTTAAACTCTTGAAACATTTCTCTTTTGAATGCCTCCATGGTAGACACAAGAAACTCCTTTGTAATACATGTTGAACTAGATGACTTATTGCTTACTGAAGATTGTTTTTTAGATTTAACACATTCCTCACATTTCCAATCCTTATGGGCGGTACGAGTTTTGATTTTATCTTTGATACAGTCTATATGAAATACACGTTCACAACCACCAACACAATTAACAGGATTGGAATCCTCTTCAATACAGTTGCCGCAGTCGCCACAGTTACCAAGAAATAATTAAAGTAGACGAAATATTCAGGCTAATACACGCACACACGCCACTGTAGACACACGTGTGTAGCTGTGTGACCTTGACTGCGGGGCACACAGAGCAGTGATGTTATCAGTCCGACTGCCAGGACTATACTGCTAAAAGATTGTAAAAAAATATATAAATAAATCTTTTGGAAACTTGTATTTTAATATACAAAAATTTATAATAGGCATATTTAACAATTCTATAAAACCTGCCCTGTGTATTTTTGTTATAATTCGTTAACTAAACAGTGCTTGAATAATGTTTAAATATAAGCAATGTGAAAGTTTTATTAATGTTATAAATATAAACAATATTTGCAGTCCATATGAAGTGGTATTGCTCTGGGATTGTGTACACATCGTAGAACTTTGTCTCAATTGTGCACCTGTTGAGACAATATTCTGATTTCATGTGGACTACACTGGATAGCTGCGGGCTAACCAGATACTCCTTGGTAGCATCGTTATAGTGTTGAAACGATGCCAGGAGTTAGATTTGAATGTCTTTCTCACCGACTTTTTATGGATATCCTCAGACAGACATGATTCCAGGGGTCAATTTATAGCAGTATCAGATTTCAGTCACTGCATTAAGTGGAAGTGTTTTGATCATGAACCCCATGTTTCTTGTACTACTTTCAGTTTTTGCGCCAAAACTAATTTATTTCCCAAAGACTCATTCAAAACTATATATTTTCTAAAACTAAACTAAATTTGTGACCTTTAGGCTGTCTTGAAATTTAGAATTTATATACTGAACTATATTTTCCAGGCATACCCCTTCTCCCTTTTTACAAGCAAATAAAATATTTTCCCACTCACCATAAACATTTAAATGAAAATATTTACCCCAGTTACTTATTATCATTGTATAATGTTCATTGTGAACAAAATAATACCAAATACACTTAGATTTTACATTAAAAAATATTTTTTTTTTCAGATTTCAGAAAGAAAGCTTGCAAAACTGGGAAATAGTACCTGGCGTTTAAGGAAAATACTAAGGGCAGTCGGAGTATTAAAGAAAGGTTGCTTGAATTAAAATATATAATATTGTGTAAAGTATATTGAATTTTATTTAAGTTTATATAAACATCAGTGTGTCAGAGATGATCTTTCATGATAGTTCAGTGTACATCTCGAATTCCATCTTTTGTGATCTGCAAAAAATAAGAACAGTTTAAATGAATTTGTTGAGATCAATTATGACTAATTCTTGGGTGGCAAAATTTCTCTGGCAATGATGTTTGCTAAGTTATTAAGCATCTCAACTTGAACAATGAGGTGGATAAAAATAGATTCACTCATAAATAAAAAAATTAGTGAATATGATGAAGTGGTTATAGTGATTAACAAAGTAAAAACAAATATAGGTGAAGTTCTATGCTATTCTTAATTTATTTTTGGTATTTTTCCAAACCAACCAAAAATTAAAAATAATACCAATGATAAACAAAAAAGATTATAGAAAGAATATTTTCAATTATCAACTAGTATCTTTTTACCATCAATATCAAACATTTATGAAAAATGTATATTTACAGCTTACAGAATAAAAAAAAATAATAATAATAATAATGTACTAGATAATGGCCAAATGGAAGGTCATTTGTGAATGCTATTATATCATTTGTTGAAAGAGTTATTGTATCGGTTAACGAAGAAAACCATATAACTGGAGTATTTATGGATATTTTAATTGTTTATAGTGTTAAACACTCTAATAAAAAAAAAAGAAACATTAGAAGTCCTCGGTGTGTCAGAAAGTGCTCTTAATTGGTTTTGCTCTTACCCTACTGACAGATGTATAAATTAGTAATGTATCAAAAAACAATAAAATTATCAGAGCTCAGTCACATTCTAATGTCTTTAAAATTGGTGTTCCTCAAAGGATATATTTTAGGTCTTTAGATTTTTCTGTGCTATCTGGGAGGAGGGGAACTACATAGGTTTTAAACACATACATAGGATGGTTAAGTTTGCCTATATAATGATGCACATCTAGTAACATAATCAAAATTTTTAGAAGAAGCAGAGATTCACACTTTTACAAGTTACAAAATTTAAAGCCTATATTTTATGATTAAATAGAGAAAAACACCAATTTTTTCAATTTTAAAACACCTTCAAGTACAAGTTCTGAGGATTCAGTGATAATCTACGATTCACACCAAATTGTCAAGAAAACTAGCACATTTTTAAGGCTAACAATAGAACAGCATCTAAATTTGGATAAGCATGTACATAAGCTTTAAATTAAAATCAATTCAGGAATGTATGCACTGTTATGAATGAGTTACAATGCATGACAATTTATTTTATGGTATGTACAAAAAAATAAAATGTTTTTGACTACTGACTATTGACATAGCTTTTCTCAAGAGTTTTTATTTCACAAACATGTTCATTAATAAAATAGGACAATGAAAACATGATTTTTGAACAGGTAACCTTCCTTTTTCAAGAGCTAGAAACTTCAAATTTAAAATTGCATCCTTCCATTTTGAGGTAAGGATATAAATTTGGATAGCTACAGCAGTAAGTATCTTTGTTTAAAATAATACAATAAGTTTTTAGAATTTTTCTGTTGTTAATTTTTATTCAAAATGCAACAATTATTGTACACGTACGAATAAAAATGGCAATTCTAATAGAAATTGAAAATTCATACTTCTAAAGGAATATTTCAATGATTTACTTCATTCAATAGCAGAATCAAATCTTAATAAGAAGTAATCCACATAATGTATAGCAGCAAGTTTCAAATGCATACGCTTAGTTGATAACAACTGCTATATACAGTTGCTTATTATATTATAAGCATCAATCATGCTATTTAAGGATAAAACCAAATAAATTTCTGGTTTTTATGCTCTTTGATAATGTATTCATAGTGAGAGAACAACTTTTTATTTTAGTCCCTACAGGCCCAGAACAACAATGAGACTTATAAGGCAAAATCTGACAATTCAAGCATGTGTAATAGTTCTCTCTCCATGTCTACCACTTCAGCCTCACAGTATTCATAGTGTTAGCTAAATAGCTATTCAAGATGAAACTCCTGAGCTACCACCAGGTGTAAAATTCACACTATAGCAAGATTTTTAAATGCAAGAATGTACAAGAGATTTATTTGTAGAGATTCATTTCCAATCAACCAAAGTTACAATAAACAAGTGGAGCCTACACCTGTTGTTGAACATGGTCTGGGAAATTCACTGGAGGTCGCACAGAAATTAACAATGAAGAACAATGTCAGTTTTAGACAAGATTGATGAAGACAAGTTGAGAGCATAGTGGTTAAAGATCTGAAGACCACAATTAGTGAATTCACTCTTCAAATTCCTGATATTTCTAACAGCAAAATCAAGAATACGTTATTAAAAAAAAAAACTGAGTTATTACATGGTACAGTTATTACATCCGGTGTACTGCGGAAGTGTATAGACAACAAACAGAAATATATTGAGTCTACCAAGCAGTGTAAAGACAATAAGAACAAATTGTTGAACTTCATTGTTACGGGTGAAAAATCACATCAAACTGCTGATAGAATCTAGCCCGACAGTCATGCCCCTTACAGTCCTGATCTAGCTAGATCTATGTGATCACCACATACTAAAAAAAGAAAATAATAAATAAAAAAATAAACACTGGTGGCTTAGCTTCAAGACTAACAATGGATTATTAGGACATGGGGATACAGAAATTTGAGTACCAATTGTTAAATTGTTTTGATATAACAATAGTGTAATGTTTAAATAGATAAAATGTTAAGGATATAATTAGTGCTATAGATTCTTTTGAAAACTTTAGAAATATAAGATCGCCCCTTGTTTAGGTTAAAGCAAATAAGTCTTGGGGACAAACAGATCTGAGTGGAAACCAATTAATCTTAATCTCTTTATTTTTTTATGAAAGAATTTAAATGTTGATCTGACTGTTTTAAATTCTAGTTTAGGGTATGAAGTGCCAATTGTATGATTTATTTTCTGTTCACTATGTGTTACAATTATTTCCATATAAAACATTGACTACAAATATTAGATTAAAATAGCATTTAAATACTATCTGAATTTAAAATTTTACCATAAATCACTAAAGAGGAACATAGCCAGAAATGAAGCCGATTCCTAATTAATCTTTTACTATTCAGAAAAAAATATACCTTATATCAATTGTTAATTGTTCATGGTTTTATTGTTGCATCTCAAATAAAAAAGGGAACTCTAAACATATTTTCAAAAACCTAACATTTTACCTTTAAACACATGTTATTTTGTACAGGATGGTTCTTTTAAGGCCAGATTGGTAATATTGTGTTTACTCTAAGAGAGACAATTAGGGTATATGTATAATCGCCATTGATGTCCTTATGGGATGTTTCATCATGGTATGATAAGAGTAAGAAAATTTCATTGCATCGTCTTTAAATACGGCCTGAGCTAAATGTAAAAAAAAATATCATATTACAACTTTAGTCCAAACAATTCACAACCTTCCTCAATGTACACTGTACATATTAATAAGTTATGTATACACCTGTCTGGCAGCTAGATTTTAACTATCTGTCTGGAGGATTGACAGGCTAAATGTTGATGAACTCATGCTGATATTGATTAGAAAAGTTCAGGGGAAAAATTCTGTATAAATCCTAATCTTATGAATGTGGGTGTAGTTTAATTTCAATTTCGGTATAAACTTGTAATTATGAGTACACATGTATAGGTGAGTATCATAGTGACTTGACCCTAAAGTCTAGAAAGTGTTGACAGCTATTCCATTTGTTTGTCCAATTGCTTATAATGCACAATATAAATGCATTATTCTGTCCACAAAATCAAAGATATACTGTGCACAAAATATACAAATATATTAACAACAAATTTGATCTAGAATGATATGGGTGGGTCATGAAATGTCTACAAGCACAGTCTACTCACCCTAGGACCTACACTTGAATCCCTATTTGAGCATATAATTTTCACATGCTAAAAAATAACAATTTGTGCCAAGCATGAATTAATGGTTTGAGTCTGGAACTTCACATCAGGAAGAACACCTTATTATAAACGTTTTCCACCGGTTGCTACCGGGGTGTTTTGTGTCGGGGGTGGTTTGTGTCGGTGTTATGAAGGTGATAAAATTAAACAGCAGCCAGTGATCAAATAATGCACTGGTTAGGTTGACTAAAGTGAGAATGCTAATTTTGGTTCAGCATCCCAGCATGAAGTGGACTGTCCAGCCAGAGTAATGTAAAGTGAGCCTTTTCAATCTAGAGATTTCCAAATGGAAAGGATGTTATCTCCTATATCCACTCTTGAAAGACCCCTGCAATAATTTAAGATAAATTAAACAATAATAAAACCTGACCGTATCCTTGGGCCCAACCTGGAATTCAGCTGAGTCGTTTTGGAAACTAGGGCTCTTGAAATTGACAGCAGCAAAATATCCGTCATTTGGTAGAAATCCAAACATTAATCTGTGAGTCATCAAGTGGCCTAAACTCTCTCCTAGGGCAGGAATCAGCTGATTCTCACCTGGACTTATCCGAGTAGTCAAATGATTTGTTACTACCACCTGAAACAGATTGAGTTATTATTCCTTTATTACTTAACATTTAATAAAGTATATGTATATAGTCACTGCCTACAGCTATCCTTAGCCAATATACTTGAACATCACTAATACAGACAGCTTGTTTCTCGTCATGCAGTTTCACCTTATATTTAGCTGCCACAAGACACTCCTAATAGCCAGGTAGTTCTGAAATTACGATCTGTTGGATGCCTCAAAATGGCAAAAGACGCAGGCGATGGCTAATAGATAGACAATTTATCCAACAAAGACTATACATATCTTCATGATAACTTTAGATTCTGCTTAAATCACTAAGTGGTCTCAATTCATAAATTATAATCAACTAATTCGAAATACTAAAAAATCTACTATATACAAAAGTACTCACAATATAAAAACTGTAATAAATATGAGCGACTAATGACACATATTTACTCGTATATGATATTGTATTTATGTGTGTTGTATGTTGCACACTGTATACGCTACGTCAGACATGAGTTTTGAAACACTATTAACACATTCCAACTAAAAACACATTTGAGTTAAAAAAGTTATGAATAATAATGACGGAATTTCCACTCAAACAAATTCCCTCAAGTTGGTGAAAAATAAGTTTTCCTGTTTCATATTTAAAATAGGTCAAGGAAGATGAAAACTATTCCTGTGAGACTTTGCCAGCTCGCTAAGGCACTTAGCACAATTTCAAAATTGGCGTGCCATTAGAACTGTGGTCTGAAGGTTGAGGTGTTGCAAAATTCAATCCTGCTAGACGTAGATTTCTGCATGTTTTAAAAAAATAACCCTTTTTAGTCCAATGCTACTCCAGGAAATCAAACATAGTGAACTGTCTAAAAGTGAATTGCTTGTTGTAGGTCAAGTAATAACCTCAGTATGAATCATAATAAATCAAGGAATACCACAAACATTGTATCTAATATAATATTTGAATATTCAGTCACTTAAGAATAAAGTAGGCTAATTGGATATTTGTTAAATCAACTGATGTAGTTTGCCTCAGTGAACACTAGTTAGCAGAAGAGGAAATTCAACTCTATATACTGAATGGTTTTTGCAATGAAACGTATTATTAATGTAGTTCCTCTTACTTATTTAATTAACCTTATTTTATTGAAAGGTCAGTTCTCAGATTGTATTACATTGACAAAGGTCACTCCTATTTAAAAAAAAGGTAGTAAATAGTGTCTCATAGCAATTGTACCAATTCTTATTTGAGTTGTGCAATATTATTGAGTTATATTTAGTTAAACAAGTGTATAAATACTTTGTTTCAAGGTTCTTGCTTCATAATTATTAGTTTAGATTTAGGCCCAAGTTATAATCTACTATGGCTGTTAAATGTATAATTGTTATTTTAAAATGTTCTGAAGATAAGTTAATTGTAAGATCTAGCCTACTTCACCTTAGTAAAGCTTTAGGTGTCATGTTCTATACCACACGTTGTCAGAAACTTTAATTTTATGGTATTACAAATAATGAATTGAAATTAACTAAAAGCTACCTCACAGATATAATGCAAGAATTGAATGTAAATAGTTTATCATCTGATTACTATGTATTTGCTAGAGTCATCCCTCAGGGCTCTGTTCTTGGACCTTCTTGTTTCTAGTCTTTGTTAATGATTTTAATTTTAGTGTACCAACTATGTCAGTCCTGTACGCACACAATACAACATTACTTTGCCACGATACTGATCTTTATAGGGTAAGCGATCCTTCACTTGCATATGCACAACAGGTTAAAGGCTGATACTCTGCAAATAGCCTTGTTATTAATAATAATAAGACTAAACTTATCGTTTTTACTTTTAAAAAAACTTAGGGCTATTGAGGATTCCCTCTTAAAACCTGTAAAGCTTATTGGCACATAACTTGATACTAAGTTTTGTTGGGATGAGAATGTTGAGTATGTTTGTAAAAAGCTTGCAAGAGTAATTGATCCTTTAAGAAAGCTTAAGTCTTGTGTAAATACTGATGTACCATTAATAACTTATTTTTTATAATTGTGGATTTAGGCTGTAGTGCCCGTCTTTGGGGCAACTGCAGCTCTGCTAAGAAAGCTTTCTCTGGCGAAAGAAAACAATAAGAATTATTGGTATAGTAGAGAATTTATAGCATGACCGGTGACTTCGAGATGCGCCGTAGGCAAAGACGGAACTAAAGTGGTGGGGGGTGGAGCGGCTCAGTCTGTTGCCGTATTTAGCCTTGTGAACTTCGGTCTCTAGTCTTCTATACGTGCCGCCCAAAAAACATTCGCTTGTGCCAATTCACGAGTTGTAATACAATTTGTGAATTAATTGCGTTGTGCTCATTACGTTGTAAAGAGTTTAAGATGGATCATAATGTAAAAAAGTAAAATTGGAGGTAGAAAGGTTATACACGGCCAAGCAAGAGAAGTGCTTCCCATTTTATGAAACGGGAAGCAGAAACCAACACACTTATAAATTTGAAGAAAGTTCAACAGCGTGTCGTAGAGGCAACTGGAATTTCTGAAAGTACGCTGAGACGAATTTTGAAGGAGGAAAAAAATAAGGCCAATTGGCAATTCTTTTAGGACGCCCAACAAAGTAAGAAAACGCAAACATACTAAAAGTAATCTGGACAATTTTGATTTGGGTATAGTTCGAAGAACAATAAATAATTTTCATTGACAACGGGGTTTTATTATGTTAACTATTGCGTGTGGATCGTTGGCGTTATTGTTATTTAAAGTATACATCATTAAATTAACTTGATACAAGTTGGTAGATAAAACTGAGTTTTTTCTTATTCTACTGTGTATATTGACAAATTAGTTTAACCAGGTTTATATTATTTTTTAATTTAGCAGCTAGGCTATGTGAGTTGAAAATTTTGTAGTGTATAATTGTATCTACTATCGTAAATCCTGAAGCTTACACGGTTAGTATATGATAAATTGAATTTTAATGGCTAACAAAGCGTAACAATTACAATTCTGAACTGTTGTCGTCGTTGGAGATCAAGAATAATATAAATTTCTACCCTTTCCCAATTTATGAGAACCCTTTCTTACCACCAGGTATCTCTACTGCGAGCTCATTAAGAAGGGTGAGCTATGAACACAATTTCGGCAGAACATAGTCATTGTTAAGATCACGTACATCCGGTCCCAAATATTTCCAAGATTTCCTGTATTGAATTCCCCATCATAAAAGTCCGTCACCGTAACTTCAAAAGAGTCTAGAAATGTTCAAATATTCTCAAGGTTTCCTATACTAAATTGCTCATCATAAAAGACCACCGTGGTAAGAACATAAGGGTCTAGAAATGTTGGCAAACACTACAATATTCGGCTCCCGCCACCACTATGAGCCGGGAGCCGAAAACTCTCAGTAGGGTTAGTAGCACCGTATTCCCTCCCCTGCTTTAGATTGTGCCCCCACACGCTCAACTCCTCCACTCCTCACGCGCATCCCACCGGTCATGCTATAATTTCCCTAGAGTAACTTACCCTCTCGTGGGTCATGTAAAGACAGTTTCTCCAAACTTAAAATTATGACCCTGACTAGTATTTATACTTATCGAAACCTCGTATTTGTCAAAGACAACATGAATAATTTTGCTTTACACTTTACTCCACACGATTATACACTTGTTATACAAAAGCATGATTTTGGTTATACCCATTTAGATTAATGTCAGGCTAAGTAAGTATATGAAAAACTATTGCTATCAGAAATATCTGCTGTTTAATAGGGTAGGTACCATTATCTGTACTATTTTTATCAATTAACAAATTTAAAAGTATTAGAAGAAAAACTGCTTAAAAAAGTGTTATTCATTAGATGAATATGCACCTAAGTTGTGACATATTAGATTAGAGTCCTAAACATTGGAAATGTTGTTTTGAAGAAGCCTATTACAATATTATGAAAATTGTGTAATGGCCAATAAAGATCTTATATCTTGTAAGATATAAGATCTTTATTATCTACCGGTTATCTCCTAAGATAACCGGTAGGCGATTATTGCAACTAAAGGCGCGAGAAGTGAAGCAGCAACAGTGGCGCGGAAAATTCAGGCGAGAGTCTTGTGCTATAATGTTTATCTGCTGCCTATATCAAAACAAATAAAACTAAAACTAACTTATAGTTCAACTACGAGAATATTTTCAACTTAAAACAATTTTAAATATTGCTTAAAATATGTGTATAATGGAGGAGGGCGGTTGAACCCTCAACCCCTCTGAATACAGCTACAAAAATAATTGCAGTATTTGTTTATTTTACATAATATATGCACATTGGAAGTTGACCACTTCTTGTTTGTCCTTTGTTTCTTTTATCCTGACCCATACTTACTTTACTATATTTAATGTAGATGAAGCAGATTTGTATTATGTACAATATAGGCTATAATTTTGACATAATACGTTTACCACATTTTTATCTGTCCTTCCTAATTGTATAATAATTACTAAAAAACGAATATATTGTAATATGTTATAAGTTGCATTAGAATAACATGTTATACAATTTAAAGTCATTTCTGGTTTGCCCTAAAGACTTAACTTGTAGATACAATAACGATGTTCAATATTGAAAGATATTCAGAGGAAGTTTAAAGGAAAAATTGAAGTTGTCAGAAGGAATGTTGGGGGAATTTAGGTTTGGACAAAGTCCGCTTGACAGAAGAAAATAGAAACACTGACTGGTATTTTGTAATCTGCATTTGGAAATCAGCGTTGCCAATGAGCGGGTAATTACCCGATTTTCGAGTAATTTGAGCGTTAGAGAGTGCTTGGTAGCAGAAAACATGACACTTAATATTACGTTTATTTTCGTTTATTTAGTCGTTACTCTATGGCTGTTTGTTTACTACATATTCTTTGGTATCCTCGATAATAATATAATATAACCTATTAAATAACTAACTATATTATAGTTAGTTTAGTAGTGGGTTTTACGGAATGTTTGGTTCTCTGTGGTTGTAGCTCTAAAATCCTCATTTGGAAACCAACAAAGTACAAGAAGCTTTTCTTATGTTCAGTCTTTAGAGAGTGCTCTGAGCTTAAAAAACCACCATGAAAATAACAATTGATTGAAACTCTACACACCTTATTATCTTGAAATATTTTCAAGTCATGCATGTATTTTTGTATTGAGCTAGTTAGTCAGAGTAAAACAGAGGTTTGATTTAAGGGCTCCACTTTTTGAGATTATTGCCATTGTCCAATCAAAAGTAGTTCAGAACGTAAAAGTTGTCAAAAGTGTCCCCAGTAATGAACAGATTGCCTGAGCTAAATGTCAATAATTGGATTCATCTAAACCAGCCCAAGATTATTAGGGAAAATTGGCTTTCAATAAATAATACATTAGAACAGTCAATGTTTCCAAATTCGAAATAAATTCTAAAACTATTATTAGTGCTACCATTTTCTAATGCAACTGTTGAAAGGGTGTTTAGTGAACTCAAAAACTGTAAAACAACACATAAAACAAACTTGAAACAACAGTGTGTTGATTTTGAGCCTTCTAACAAAATTTTGAGAAAAATTTGGCAGTGAACACAATATCATGTTTTAAAATTTGCATAGGTTGTAAATATGATCTGTAATAACTTTGTTTCTCCAGTTGTCCAGTACATATGAAATTTTCGTTGTATATATTTTTAGGTACTATTCACGTGAATCACAGCCTGGCTTAAGCGGCCCATACACTAGACGTGCAATGCACGCCGTGCAAGCACGACGTGCCAAAATTGGACGAAACGTGCCAGTGTGTGGAGGTCTCCGTGCTAAGCACGCCGTGCATTGCATGGCACGATGGCAATCAAGATCGGTTTGATTTTCGGCGTGCCGTGCCACCTGCCGCCGTGCCATCCTGCAAGTGTGTGGACCAGTCCCGCACTACGTGCTGAGAGTGGAGTGTCTTTTGAGGTTATTTTTCGTTCTCTCGCGGCAAATACTCTCCTATATTTATCACGTCGACTGCTGACACAAAACTTTTTCGTGGCAACTAACCGTTGTTCCGCCGTTATAGCTTTTCTCAGATTAGTGTCTTGTCTTTCGATGCGTGGCCTAACCTTTTCAACACATAACTAAATGTTTCGTCATCCATTCGCAAGTAGATCCTGTAATCATTTTTATGATTTTCACGTAAGTCTTTCAGTAGTCTCATATCAGAATACATTTCTCTCTCTTTTAACCAATTTTTCGTCCATAATTGTCTTCTTCTCTTCTTCACTTTGCTATCGTCATGAATCGCACCAATCAACAATACTGTTAACGCTTTATGTTTAGTAGTAAAATATAAGAGGCATAGTAGTAAAATATCACAGCACGACAATACTACACAATATCACAATACCACAACCAACTTCTAGCACGTCACGGGACTGACTAAACTGTCAGTGTGTGGGGCACAAAGTGCCATGCCAAGCACGGCGTGCCAGTATAAAAAACTGCACGGCGTGCAATGCACGTCTAGTGTATGGGCCGCTTTACACAGAGAGCAAGATTAAAACATCACGTATAGGGGATCTCCAAACAATATTTATTTATCTATAAACTTTATTATCTGAAAGCTAAGTAACCAGATTAAAAAAAATCTATAATAATTAATTTGAAATAATTACAGTCTAAGAGTTGTATACACGTATTTTATGAATGTTCTTAATACATTTGAGTTTCTCTTGTAAAAAAACAATTATATGGAGGGTATTTTGGTAACACTGGAGGGTAAGAGGGTAATTTTAAGTTTAAGGTAGGTTAATAATTGCTACAAACCTGTTCCTGTTGCCAGCAGATGCAGCATGCAGATAGGAGATTAATTAGATTAGCAGTACTTCAGTATTCTTTCAATAGTGAGACGTTTATTATAACTTCATAATTAGGTAAACAATAGAAGTATATGAATGAAGTTACAATAACCCCGATTTTATACTTTACAAGAACGCGTTGTTCTATTTATTACTATTTAAGACAATATTAGATAGTGTTGTACACGTGGTACAGACTGTAAACATGAGTGTTTTAGGGAGTTTAAAGCGTTTAAAAAAATCTCCCATTAAAATTGGGACTCACAATGGAGTTTTTCACTGTGATGAAGTACTAGGGACTTATATGTTACAGTTGATAATCCCCGATTCCGTAGTTGTAAGGTCAAGAAGTAGTGACGTTTTAAAAGAATGTGACATTGTGATTGATGTTGGGGATGAATATAACCCGTCTAAGCATCTGTTTGATCATCATCAGAGAGGATTCAATGAAAGTGTCAGTTCCATCATGCCAGGTAAACAATGGTCTACTAAGTTAAGCAGTGCAGGGTTAGTATACTGTCATTTTGGTAAAGAAGTCATAAAAAAGATCCTAGGCGATGATTCTTTGGGAGGTGATAAACTTGATGCGATCTTTGATCATGTTTATGAAGATTTTATCCAAGAAATTGATGCAATTGACAATGGTTTTCCAATGTTTGATAGTGAACCTAGATATCGCATAACTACAAACTTGAGTAGTAGGGTAAACCAACAAAACAAACAATGGAATTCAAGTGATGATTTTAATGAAGAAGAAGCATTTACCAATGCCCAAAAGTATGTGGGGAGTGAGTTTGAAAGTAAAGTGAAAAGGGCCGAAAATGTTTGGTGGCCTGCTAGGAAAATTGTATCTGAATCAATATCCCAACGTTTTGAAACTGACCCAAGTGGACATATAATAGAACTGAAAAGACATTGTCCATGGAAAGAACATTTTTTTAATTTAGAAAAAGAAATGAATCTGCCCAAAGACATTTACTATGTTATATTTAGTGACAGTCATGACAACTGGAGAGTTCAAGCTGTATCCCTAAATTCTGGTAGTTACATCTGTCGAATTTTTCTTCCGGAAGAATGGCAAGGTTTAAGAGATGAAGAACTAAGTAGAGTAGCAAATATTGATGGTTGTATATTTGTACACCACACTGGATTCATTGGAGGTAATAAAACAAGAAAAGGTGCTATGGAAATGGCTGTTAGAAGCATTGCAATGTGGAAGAATAAGTCATGTTTATAGCAATTAACTGAGTGTATCATGTAATTTTACATAAAATGATTAATGCAGATGTATTGTTTTTAATTGGTACTCCTTAACTGCTTGAGAACTCTATTTCAGGTCTGTATAAATATGCTCTTTGTTCCGTTTTCACATCCGGCTAAATTTGTTTCATAGGATTTTATATTTTTTTAAATTCAATTCTTTGTAACAGAACAGTAGACCTAGCCTACATTAATGTGACTGTCCCATGAAAGACTAAACCATTATTCTCGTAGGCTAGGAAGTTAATAGTGTTTTAGTCTATAATGTAAAACTAAGTATGTAGCCTATTTACTATTAGGGTAATTGTGATTTAATGGCCAGAGTGGCAAAATACGAGTTTTGTGTTATAAACCTATTGATATTGTCCTCGTGAACAAAACAATACAAGGTTTCAATGGGCGGGAAGGACAAATAACGAAGTTATAGAATATTAAAAGTGAAACTGCTTTTCTTGTGCCTTTATGTGAATTTTAACGATAACTTTTTATGTAAGTAGGCCTACTATACCATTTGGTGGGTAGGATACGGTAAGCGGACCCGGTTTTTTATATCGAAGAATATAGTCATCGATACCTAATATTCTCATCTCAAATCCTAGATTATCAATCGATATAAAAGTACCTATAATAGTCCTCAATAACAATCATATGTTTTAAATTAAAATATGAGTAATATTTAGAGTGATCAAACAAATTATTATAACCAAAATTAGGAAAACTGAAGACGACCATATTTACTCCTCTCACAGTTACAGTTGTTTCTTTCCCACAAATTTCACATAATGGGTTTTTCGGTACGAGTCCAAAATGTAGAAGCCACGAAAAAGCAACGTCATGTAGTTTTCTAAAATTGACTGCCATTTTTAATAATCAGAATTACTTATGTAAAATTGAAATATTATCCTATGTGTATTATTTTAGAGTGTTTACAGCTGTTGATATAGATTATTTAAGTTAATAGTTCAAAATAATTAATCAGTATCGATTGATTATATCATACCTATATGGTAATGATGGTTATGATTAAGTAATATCGTTTGCCAATCTCGATATAAAAAACCGGGTCCGCTTATCGTACCCTACCCCATTTGGTAGCTTTAATCACAAAAACAGCTTTTCTCGATTTATAAAAACACAATTACACAATGAGCTCATACTCTTACATTGAAAAGGGTCATACCATGTCAAGCTAACAAGGCACTTAACCTGACCATTTCAGATTTGGTTGAAACTATATATTTATAATTTGCAGTGTGAAACTGGCCATAGATTCCATCCATAAAAAGAACTAATCCGCTGACTTGAATCCTAACCTGGTTCATGAACTACTCCTGACCTAGTTCCTGAACCAGTTCAATCAGTTCAGGATTAAATTATACTATTAAAATTAAATTTTATAATTTAAAAAAAAGAACAAATACAAAAATATATATAGATTATACTTAATACATTACTTTGAATACATGGTCTACTGTATTATATTACTACCCTCATTTTAGACCTCTCCTATTTTTGGACATATACCAATCTATAGATGGCCATATCTCAAAAACTTACGAGCCAATTTTGATAAAACTTTCTATACACATTCACTACATGGTCTACTATACTAAAATACAAGCCTCATTCTTAGGCCGTGCCTATTTCCGGAGCCACAATAACTTTATAGGCCAAATGCTGACAAAAACCAATCTATGGATAGCCATATCTCAAAAACGTACGAGCCAATTTTGATAAAACTTTCTGTACACATTCACTACATGGTCTATAATACTAAAATACGAGCCTCATTCTTAGGCCACGCCTATTTCCGGAGCCACAATAACTTTATAGGCCAAATGCTGACAAAAACCAATCTATGGATAGCCATATCTCAAAAACGTACGAGCCAATTTTGATAAAACTTTCTGTACACATTCACTACATGGTCTAGTATACTAAAATACAAGCCTCATTGTTAGGTCACGCCAATTTCCAGAGCCAAAATAACTTTACAGGCCAAGTGCTGACAAAAACCAATCTATGGACAGCCATATCTCAAAAACGTACGAGCCAATTTTGATAAAACTTTCTGTACACATTCACTACATGGTCTAGTATACTAAAATACAAGCCTCATTCTTAGGCCACGCCTATTTCCGGAGCCACAATAACTTAATAGGCCAAGTGCTGACAAAAACCAATCTATGGACAGCCATATCTCAAAAACGTACGAGCCAATTTTGATAACACTTTCTGTACACATTCATTACATGGTCTACCATACTAAAATACAAGCCTTATAATTTTTAGTATGGTACTTTCTTATTATTACTAACATCCTAAACTCAAATATAATTTTAAACAAATACCATCCCTCATAGTATTTTTAGTTATAACCATATAAATTACATATATAAATATTCATAAATCACAAAGTGCACCATTTTTTAACATGCCCTTTAATCTATAACATGCTATAACTATAGTTCCATTAGTGTTAAAGAACAGAGATATATAGGTTATAGGATCAAATATTTTTTCTGTAGTTGCAAATTATAATACTTTTGTCATAGTAGTACAAAAATTACTTTTAATTATAAAAAAATGGTTAGGCCTACTAATAACAATAGATTTTTAAACACCTGTTACTTATTTTTATTTACTTTTTTCTTAATAATATGTACATTTCATATAATACATCCTTAAACATGTTAATATTTTACATTTATACAAATTTCAATATAGTTTATCTATCTGGAGTTTCTTTGACTTCTTATCCTAGTATTTAGTTTTTCCAGTCTTTATAAGTTTTAATTAGAGTTACTCTATATACGAATTATGCAAGTTTATACTGAGCCATTATCAACTTCGCATTTTGATACACAGTACATACACATACTGAATATGTACCTCCAGTCCTTGGAAGAACAAAGTGCTATGTGGGTTCGCAGAATTTAGAAAACCCTATTTTCTGTTCAGGATAGCAATTTTTGAAAATGGTAAAACATTCATTCATTTATTTAAAACAAACTTTTTGTAGATGAATTCTGTCCGTTTTTCCTTGTATTGATGACTTACTTCATCACACTCATTAAATGTGTGGGCTATATGTGCTGTTTATGAGCTAAGTGTTCTCCCAGGTTTCGGATATGGGGAAGACATTACAACTTTTTCTTTAACAAGACTTTTTGCTGTTTTGCGATAAAATTACTTACTGCAGATTCATTCTCAATTTGTTTCAAGATCCAGTTTTTAGGAAGTGTTGTCAAAATTTACATTTAAAAATTGATCTCTTGTAGTATTAAATTTTTCTTTCAATTGAATAATAATCTCACTGTCATAGTTGGTTATGACTGGACTGTCGAGGATTAAACCAAGTACTTTAGTTCTAAATGCTCTTCTAACTTTTTAAAATTTATTTTTGTTCAATCTTTCCTTTTTTCATCAATCAAACACAGAATTTCATTCAAACTTTCAATTGCTTTTTCTTTTTCAGGAGTTGATAGTAATATTTCTCTTGCGTTCGTTTCCTTGGGTTCATTTTCTGGTTAGTGTAAAATGATAACTGCAAAACTAATTTGCAACAAATATAACATATTTTATTACCTGCAACTATTCTTTTATGACTTTTTAAAATATTTTCATTCACAGTCCTTAAAGTTTTTGTGGTAGTCATGACCTGAATGTTTAAATGGATTATAGTAATATTAAGTTATGATGGACTTGATTTTTCCCTATTTACAACAGCTTATACAACATTGTTGACACATGAAAGGACATGTCTGTTCAAGAATCAATATTAGTAGGTCAACTGTATAAGCAAAATCAATCAATCTACAATTAATTGCTCACACATCACAGTCAATATTGTTGTAAGTATATTAAGGACCAACATTTATAAAATCATTAAAATTACATGACTTAAATTATTTGAAATTAAATTTAAATAACTTTTTTTTATTTACAAACTGTAGTTAACTATTAAAAACAACAAATTAATTAATATTTATTTATTTTCCAATAACACAAATTAAAATACATATGTACCTATCTTACATAAACTTTATATTATCATAAGAAGGTATTAATTATATCATATTCAAAAAATAAAATGACAAACTATATAAATGTACTGGATACAGTTCCTGTAGGGAAATTAGGCTTTACATGGGCAAGTAAGCCTGTGCGTTCACACAAGCCATTATGGTGCCGATAATTAGAACTGATTTTAGAAGAAACCAAATTAATTGTAATACATTAAATTTAGAAATATATTATATTAATTTAATTTATATTTATTATTGTTTAAAAAATAGGTTATTATTTTTTGTTTTTCAAACAAAAAAAAAAAGTGGAGTTAACACAAATTACCCACTTAAATTGTGTTTTAAAAAGCAGACTCTACAGAATGCTATAGGATACCAATAATGCTGAAAACCCTTTGACACCACTAATGTATTTTTAACATATATCCTGACATCATCATCAAGGTTCCTATCTGAAATTGTTATGGTGTACTCGTAAAATCATGCATAAAAACATGTATAATTTATTGAGTTTTGAAAATTAATAACTAAAAAATTATAAGGGATAGAATGTTAAAAAATTATATTTGAGTTAAAAATGTGAACTCAAAGAGCTAGTTAAATGTATTCGGCTATTATGTGTAAACATTGTATTGACAGTACGACTGTATGTTTAAATATTTTAACCAATATTTTCAATTTGTTTAAATTTATAGAGTGAAGCATAACAAAAGTAACAACACTTCCTATTTCAACATTTTGGTAACAAGGCAAATCAATTTCTTTTATTCTGGGTCATAAAGCAATATGTGTGACACTAAATGCAATTTTTATGACAGAAAATCGTTGAGATGATGAAAATCATCGCATCCGTTTCTCAGTGATGAGATATACGATACTGATTAGGTAAATACTGATTTAATTCTTAGACTGAACCAAGGAAATAGTATCATAGCGAACATGGATTGGGAAGCAAGAACTACAGTATTGTATTATCTTTACATATGGAGATGGCAACTGTCATAATGTAAGTATTAAAATGTGTTAGTATTATTGATGTTAATTTTAAATAACAATATCTATATCCATACAATTTAGAAAACTACAATTTCGATCCAACCTCATTACAAAATTACATATAGTTGTAATTTATTTTGTTTCTATTTATATTGTTTCTCAGGGCAAAATAGCAAACTCCAATTTTGTGTTGGAAATATAATTAATTTGAACTAGAAATGCAAAACCAGAAATAAGAATTACTCACACTGTTGCTCAACTTCTGGTTCTCTTAATCATGAACAATGTAAAATGGGTACCTGATGCACGACATAATATGACTAATTCCACTTTTAAAATATCATAGGACCCTATAATATTACATCACAAGTGCTTTCACTAAGAAAACTATGAACTCTTAGTTTCTGAAATCGTGGGAGCTATTCAAACAAATTCATGGAATGTTGCATAGAAATTGCGGGCGAAGCCACGATACATTATATACAGTGTGTCCTAGTTTAGTAACTATTACAGTAAATATAACCTAGTTATTACACATGCTTATTAACCTACTGGACAGGTTTGTTGATGCTTTTGTAACATTTACTAATGTTCCCCTCCAGTTTCGAAGTACAATATTCTTTTTACTTTTCTTTACTCTACCCATTTAGAAAAACAGGTATTTAAAAGCAAATTAAATACAAGAATTTAACAACAACTAATACAAAAGGATCAATATAAAGACCAACAGTAGGATAACAAAAATTGTAGGTAAGATCTGTCAGCCAAATCAGCTGACTCCAAATCTTGTCTTAGTTTCTTGGCTTTGTTTTACAAATAGTGTATAATGGTAGGTGAATGTATTGTATAGTATAAAAACTGCCATGAAGAAAACCATTTGTAACCATTGAAAATTAAAATGCAAACCAAATTTATGTATGACAAAACAGCAATTTTGCTTATTTTGACCACTTGAAGCATTGTAGAAAACAGTATTTTTTGTACATTCAAAAATTGAAAAATTAATTTCTATTGCATTTTTCTTATGTATTAGGACCTAAAGAACAAAAACATGGAATTTTTAATTGTTGTTTTGGGCCATTTTCAGTAGCAAATCCTACTAACCCTTTAAGGACCAGATACTACACATAGAATAGCTAAGGTGGGACGAGTCAATTCAACGTAAATGTTGAATTTAACTCAACCAGTGACTGGAATCTGGATTCACATTTGTCTAATGAAATCCTAAAATAAGTCTGCGACAAAGAAGATCACAACAAACTCTTTACATCATTTTGATTTGAGAGACTACAAAATATACAAATATTGTTTAATCTAGGTGAAAAAGTATTTGAATTGTTTCTGATAAGACAATGAGAATACCTATTTACCTATATTAGAATATATTTTTATATATTGTAGTCTGGGTGTCTCTGATGTCGAAACAATGTAAAGAGTTTGTTTTGATCTTCTTTCTCAACAACTTGTTTTACATTTCTTCAGACAAACATGACAACAGACACCAGGAGTCAAGCCTGTGTCTTGTTTCCAGTTGCTGCAGTAAGAGGCAGGTGAACTGGAGCTATATTTGATATTCACACCAGGTACTAGCTGTAATATTAGTACTTTGTATTCTGCTTTAATTTGGGAAATTAGGTTCAAAATCTTTAAGAAGAATGATGTATTTTAACATGCATTTCATGTAGAAAATATATCTATAGTATTATATAAGTCCAATGGTGTCTGTCTCTGTGTGTTTTACTCAATAATATAAAAACTATTGGACCAATTGAACTGAAATGTGACATGTACATAATTAGGGTCCATGGTTAACATATAGGCTATTCCTTTTTTGAAAATCCCTCCAGGCTACTTTCCAGTAGTCTCTAAAGATGTAAAAATCCCATAAGAAATGCATTATAGCAAAAAATGTAATCATTTGAAAGAGCCTGATAAATATAATTAACTGTTCTGTGTAACATTGTTTTATGACAGCACAACCATATGTTTAATTAATTTAACTATTATTATAAATTGTTTACATTTATAATCTTAAAAGCAAAGAGTAAGCTTGATAGAATTGAAACTTCTTAACCCCTTGCGCTCGAATGGTCAGTAGTACTGGCCATGCAACGTCTTCAGACAGCCCGTTATTAGTTTCGTCATTGCTTGTCATCGCCGCTCGAATGGCCGCGCTAGTTCCACTGCTAGCTAGTCGCCATGTTTGTATACTTTCCCAGCCAGCTCGTAATTCTTTTCAAATGACCTTTGTATTAGAAACATAGGTATTTAAAAATGACGTAAACACCATTTATAGATAATTAAAGAACAACTTTAATGAAACTAACTTATTCTAAGATAAACAAACTGTTTGTTAATGTTATTTTTATACATACATTTTTAAATTCAATAATTAAAATAAATTGCTGAAATTACAATTTGATATTTACATATGACACAGTTGTAAAACATTTTCCAACGTTTTTAGTCTTTGAACTTTTTGGCGGAGTGGAATTTTTCAAAACAATCCCATGTGAAGTCCTGGGTTGTTAGGACATGTTTTGCAGTACAATTTGCTGCGTTTTCTGTCCTTGCCAGGTTTCCTATCACTACAAACTACGCAGTCCTTAGTCTTGCCACCATCAAGTGGATAGGGGATGTGCAATTTTCCGTTTAGTCTTTCTTCTTCATCTGAAGTGGAAGGCCTTCCTCTTTTTCTTGAATTTCTTACGTCTCCCACTAATTGTTTAATCAAAATTTTTCTGAATTTTCTTTGCCGTATCTTAATTTGTCCTTGGTTCAGATTGTAAAGTATAAAGGCGTTTACAACTGCCGTTTCAAGAAGCCAGAAGAAAATCTTCCTCCACCACTTAATGGATTTCCTTGTAAAACAATAACTAGAGATGTATTGATCTGCAAGATCTACCCCGCCCATTGATTGGTTATATTTACAAACTACAGTCGGTTTTTCAACGTCTTCTTCTTGACCATTTTTCTTTGTGCGGTGAACTGTTTGGGTTGAGTTATCATACAGGGTACTCAACATAGCTACCAACTTTGTGTCTTGCCACAGGAGCACTGCAAACTTGTCTTCTTTTCTATAACAAATAATGTCACCTTTTTTTAGTTTGATTTTGCCTGCTTTGTTCTTCTGTTGACGCCTTATTTGCGCTGGTAGGCCTTTTCGGTTCATCATAACAGTTCCTGTGATATGAATTTTCATTTCAAAAAGTACTTGAGCAAGATCTAGGTTCGTGTAATACCTATCAGTAAAGACATGAAGTCCTTCTATGTTCCTATAAGTCTGTTTTAGTTTGTCAACCAGATGGATAACTATACGGCTGGTAACGCCCAAGTCTTGCCGTGGCATTCTATCAGTGGTACATTTGCCAAAATATGGCTCCATTGCACATATATAGCCTGTGCTTGATTCGGAAAGAACAAATATTTTAATACCCCATTTTATTGGTTTGTCCTTATTGTACACCTTAAAGACAACTCTACCTTTGTATCCGACGGTGCTCTCATCAACACTCACTTTATTCTCTGGTACATAGAATTCTCTAAAATTCTTATCCATGTATGCCACCACATTTCATATCTTACCTGAGCGTGTTAGCCTACCACGTACAGGTCCAGAGGGGTGTGGACTGACATGAAGATTCCAAAATAATTGTAGGAATCTCTCTTTGCTGAATACGTCCTTAAAGAACGGCTGGTAATCTACCCATTCAGTAGAAAAATAATCATCCAGTTCTGGTTTCTCGTTCATCCCCATGTTAAGAACTACACCCAAGAAAGCTTTTAATTCTGATAATGACATGTCATGCCAGGACCGCCACATTGACCTTTTTTGAAGTGGTGTTTTCATCTGAATTTTTTCACCAGCGTAACGGTTAGTCTCATTGACGATTTCTGATAACAAAGTATCATTAAAAAACAGCTGAAAAAAATCTAGGGGAGTCTTTGGTGTGTGTGTTAGTGGAGGTTTATAGCCACTGTTACCTGCCCAGTTAAACCTTCTAAATTTAGAAGGTTTTTTTCCATTTTTGCCATCCGTCTGGACTCACTTCGTCTTCACTGCTATCTGTATCACGTACTGACAACTCACCACTGTCCTCTCCCACATTGTGTTCATTTGTTATATTTTGAATATCCTCTTCATCATTTATGTTTTGTTCCAGTATACGATAATCGGCGTCTTCACCCAATTCTTCACGGAGTTCATCTTCAAATTGTTCATTGAAATTGGAATCCAAATCACTATTGTGTTCAGAACCACTGTCTTCATCAATGTCACTTTCATCGGCCAATATATTTCTAACTTCATCAGAACGTAAACAGTCATCCATTGTTCATTTATTAAAAAAATGTACTAAAAATATACAATATTTACAAAATAATAAACTTAACAAATTGTATTGTTCACAAATCCTGCTACAAAAGAACTGTTCCAAATGTAAACACTAACTATTTACAAATATTTACAAAATAATCAATTGCACAGCTGCCATTTTATTATGAAAGATGTGTTATAAAGATATTCAACTATTATTATTTACAAATTAATAAAAATTCACAGCTAAATAACATCAAACAGTACGAAACACAAGTCAAATGAACAAGTAGTAATGGGCGAGGGTGACTGACCTTCGAAACATCAGTTGTCTGAATCTTCTACGCAGAAATGTAATTGGCGGGAAACCATTGTCAGCAGATGTCAAATTTAGTTTAAGAGTTCCTCGATAGGTTACAGCACTCGCCGGACATATAAGTATAAATTAAAATAATAATAATAAAGTGTTTACGTAGTGTCCAGTAGTACTGGCCTTACGAGCAATGGTCGTATTCTGTACTGGCCAGTACAGGTGGCCATTCGAGCAGCCAGGACATACCGTACAAAATTAAAACCAAGCTGAGGCGGAAATGTCAGCGGGCAGTACAGCTGGCCATTCGAGCACCGAGGACAAACTATACATATTGCTTTCGAGTGCATAGGGTTAAATTTGTTCTGGAATTGCTGTAAAAATGAGTTTATTCAGATAAGAAAATTATGTCTTGGTCAGCACCATAATGCAAATATTAAAGACAAAGTTACTATCTACTTTTACTATTAATTATAGGTTTAAAAATGAACAGAAAGACTTAGTTGTCTTTTAACAGAAATAGGCTTCTCAAACCTGTGTGTATATAATATATACAGGGTGTCCAAAAAGTCCCGGGTCGGTTAAATATTTTTCAAAATATTTATATATATATATATATATATATACCTATATATATATATTTATCTGTTTTTTTTGGAGGGGGGAAAAGGCAAAATAAACATAGATGTTAGAAATTTAATTTAATTGAACCCGATGTGCTTGTTCAAGTGCAAAGTCTAAAATAATAGCCATTAGCAATTTTTCTTAACATCTTAAGCTGTTAACCATGAACACTGACATAATATGCCTACTCCGATTTCTAAACTGTATAGACTCCCGTAATTTATAACATTGTAATTGCGTTAATCTGAAAAAGTAAGGACTTTGACATTAAGCTTCATCCGTTCTGGCCTACAATAGTACAATTATTTCTAAAATTGCTGGAACTATTCAATAAAATATCATGGAGTGTTCGGAAATTCGAGTTATTTCACTGGTAAGACAAGACAAGACAAGACAATTCTTTATTTTCACATTCATCAAGAAGGAAGTGGCATCAAATACATATTATCTTAAAAAATTTTTCCCAGGTTTGTTGTCATTAGCTGCCTAGGTCTTCTTCACATTCTCTGCGAGTCGGCTCTCCAATTCAAGAATTCTTTTACTGAGTAAAAGGGTCTCTCTTGGAACCAGGAGTGCAGGCTTTTCTTCAACTTCCCTCCTTCCATTTTCTTCAGCTCATCAGGGAGATTATTGAAGAATTTTGCCCCAGCATAGGTTGGTTTTGTTTCAGAGAGAGTTAACTTGTGGATTGGCAAAGTAAAGTTATTGGCATGCCTAGTATTGTAAGAGTGAATGTCTTGGTGCTGTTGGACATTATGAGTTGTAGCTATCACAATACATTCTACAATATAAAGGCTGACTACTGTTGATAACCTCCACTCTTTGAATACCCCTCTACAGCTCTCTCTACATCCCAAGCCGGCCATGATTCTTAGAGCCTTTTTTTGAAGAATGAGGATTCGTTGGAGATTTCTTTCAGTTGAACCACCCCAAACCGCTAAGCCATATCTCATATGGCTTTCAAACAGAGCATGATAGGCTGTTATTGTGGCTTTTGTCGTGCTTATAGCTTTCGTCCTTTTTATGGCATAGATTGCTGAGCTAAGTTTAAGGCATAAGTTATTAATATGATTTAGCCATGAGAGTTTGTCATCAACAATGATTCCAAGATAATTAGTTGAGCTGACAGATTGAAGATTTGGTAGATCTGAAATGTCATCCTTCTTGTTCCCAAATGAAATTTGTTTCGTCTTTGATTCATTGAAAACCAGGTCATTGTTTCTACAATAGTCCATAGCAATGTTAACAGCAATGTATGAATTTATTTCTAGATTTTCCACTGAGCTATTGGCAGTTAATAGCATAGAATCGTCAGCATACATGACTAAATTACTGTATGAATGTAAAACGTTAGGAAAATCATTAGTAAATAATATAAAAAGTACAGGCCCCAACACAGATCCTTGCGGTACACCACGGTCCATTGACAGGACCTCAGATCTAGAAATTGTAGTAATTCTTTTTATGGTCTGAGTCACTTCTACAACCTGGCGTCTTCCTTCAAGGTATGCTGAGAACCATGAAAGTGCTGTTCCTTGGATTCCTAGATGAAAAAGTTTTCTTATAATCAAGTCATGGCTTAGACAATCAAATACCTTACTCAAGTCAAGTTGCACTCCCACTACATTATTTCCAGCCTCGATATTGTCCACAATGTGCTCCAACAGATCTACTATTGCAGTCATGGTGGATCGTCCCTTAATAAAACCATGCTGTTCCTCTGTCAAAAGGTTGTTCAGTTGAAGATGCTTGAAAAGTCTAGAGAGTACAATTTTCTCAATAATTTTGGATTCAGTTGGAATTAAAGATATTGGCCTAAAATTTTCTATGTGGTGTTTACTGGATTTTTTGTGAAGAGGGATAACTTTGGAAATTTTCATACTTGAGGGGAAAGTACCATGCAGAAGAGACAGTTGTGTGATATGAAAAATCGGTACCGCTACTTCATTTTTACAAAATTTTAGAATTTTTGAGGATATTTCATTTAAGCCAAAAGAGGATTTTGTTTTTAGTGAGTCTATTACTTTACTTATTTCTTCAATTGATGTGGGTTCCATAGAGGTCAGTGGCATTCCAACAGATGGGTTCTGAACAAATTGCATTGTTGGGTTGATGCACAGGTTCTGTTTGAGAGTTTCATCAGCAATAGTTGAGAAATAGTTGTTAAAATGGTTGGCTATATCTATAGGGTCGTCAATTTTGTCTCCGTTTTTAACTATGAAGTCAAATCCAGAAATTGTGTCCTTGTGCTGATGATTTCTCTCGCTGTTTATGATCTCCCAAACAGCCTTATTTTTGTTAGCAACGTTGTCAATATGAGCAGCACTAGCCTCTTGTCTTAAGGTCCTTAGTTTTAAGTCGTAAGCCTTCTTTAGCTGCGTAGAAGTTTGTTTATCCTCTTGGCTGCCAGAAAGACAATATCTCTCATTTGCTTTAAGAAAATCTTTCTTTAAGCGGAGAGCTTCTTCGTCATAGCATGGTCGAGCTTTTGGTTTTGCCACAACTCTGAATTTCTTGATTGGACAAGTGAGATCTAAAAAGTATGTTATTGTCTTCAAATATTGTCTGTAGGCCTCTTCCACACTATCTTGTTGAAGTACATTAGTCCAAGATTCCTCAGCCAAATATCGTTTGAGATTTGTTAAGTTCTCTGGACTTACATGTCGATGAGAGGAGGTAGTGGTTTTTTTTGATTCAACAGACAGAGGCAGATAACAAAGTTGTCCGAAATGGTCACTTATACCAGTATGGAGAATTTTCACTTGAGATTCATCAATTTCAGCATTTGTGCAGATAGCATCTATGGAGGACTAATGACCTTGAAATACTCTGGTCGCCGAAAGTTGGAGTCGTGTCATGTTATGGGACAAAAGAAATTCATCAAACATAATAGTTTCCCTAGTAGGTCTTAAAATGTCAATATTTATATCCCCAATCAAAATAATTCTGCTGTGAGTCGGAATGTTATCCAGAACTTTATGAAGGACCTCGATAGCTTCTGCTGTGATGTCAATCAGATTATTAGGAGGCCGATATACACCTATCATATAAAGTTGTTCTTTTCCAGAAAGTTTGATAGAGGCAACTGTTACTTCACAGACTAGGGGTATACTGAGATGTTCCATTTCCAAACTTGTAGTTTCATTCTCTACTTTGTTACTTTTGTAAATTGCTACCCCTCCTTTAATGTTATGCACTCTTCCAAATGCGGAGACCAGAGTATAACCATTTAATTGCGTATTTATGATGTTATTTGCATGTTGTCCGTGTTCTGTGACAACTACCAAATCTGGCTTGAGAGAGGATAATAAATGGTTTAATCTCTCCACCTTGTTACTGATGCGGTCGACATTTTGATGGAAAATCGACAATATGTTTTCTCCATCCAAACCAGGCCTTTGAGTGTTAATTGTTATTCTTTGGCCTTTTTCAGGTGGCTGTCCTCTAAAAAAGGACCTGTTGAGGAGGTTGCCATCTGTGTGCAAGGTTCATCTGAAGGGTTAGGTTCAGAGTGCTCTGGCAGCAATTCTAATTCAATAGCACTACTTTTATAGCTCTCATTGATTTTTTTGTAGAATTCTATGTGCTTTACGAAGAATTCTTCTAGAGCTTCATTGTGACTGCGGACTTTTGCAGTTATTGGCGGTTTCTTTGCCAGCACTTTTATTTTTGGATTCACACCCCCTTGCCTGTCCTTATTAGCTGTAAATCTTGCTACCTGTAAGGAAACACTGAAAACGTTGTTTCTTTTATTGTTAGTAGAAGGTTTTTTCAACTCGCTCAGTTTTTGACCGCAGGTTTGTCTGGCTCCTGGGGTTGATGTTGGGTAGTCTTTGGTCATCGTGCTTCTGTTCAGTTTTTGACGGCAGGTTTGTCTGGCTCCTGGGGTTGATGTTGGATAGGCGTTAGTCAATGTACTTTCGTTCAGTTTTTGTCTGCAGGTTTGTCTGGCTCCTGGGGTCGAAGTCAGTGATTCATTTGTCCCGGGGTTAGTCAGGTCATAATTTAAATTTTGAGTGCAGATAGGTTTACTTTCCACAGGTAAATGATCCAAATTGCTGAGCTGTTTTGTTTGATTAGTAGACAACTGTTGAAGCTGTGAAGACAATGCTATCATCATATTTTCCATATTTTCTTGTTTTTTATTTATGTTTAGGATTTGGAGCAGCAGATATGGAGAGGCTGTTGCAGATGAGGGATCATTCTCGATGCCTTGGGTCTGAGAAGCGGTACTGATGGTTGATTTGGACATATTGATGTTGATTTGATTTTCAAATTTAACTTGCAGGGTTTTTATTATTTTGTCTTTCTCATTCATCTTACAAATGTAATCACCATTTTACACTCATGCTCATCAAAGGTATCTTGGTTTTTCCGTCGCAGTTGGGTTTCTCTATCAAGTGAAGTTTGCATATCGTCTAGACAGCGTTGTAGTGCTTCTAGTCTCTCTGTGTATCTTTCTTTTTCATTATTAAGTTCTTCAATCTGTTCTTCACAGCTAGCAAGTTCAGCTTTGAGTCTGATGTTTTGTTCTTTCAAGTTATTATTCTCGTTGAGTAGTACAGAGCCTATTTTTGCAGCCATTTCAAGCTTTCCCTCTTCACTGGCTGTGTTTTCAAAAAAGTTGTTCTCAATTAGGCTATGTTCAAGTTCTTTAATAGAAATGTTTGGAGAATCAGAACCATTGTTCATGTTTGTGTTACAGGGGAAGCTTATATTTGAATCAGCTGTCACTTGAGAAAGTAGGTTTGAAGAGTCTGTATTACATTTGTTGCATTTCCAGTCATTTATTTTATTGAAGGACATTTTTTTAAGAGTTTTTTCACTGATATTCTGACAGCCAGCATGATACCACAATTCACATGTACCAGTGCACTTTAATCCTGAGTATTTTACTCCTATTGAGCATATACCACAGGGATATTTTGATGGCATTCTTAAGAGTATCAGTAATTAAAAAAAGGTCAGGTATAAGGAATTGCACTGTAAAATTTAGATTGATTTAAGGTAGTCAATAACCATGTCAAAAATGTAAGATACTGTAGACCAGTGTATTACTAGACACGGTACTCAGTGGCAACTACTCAATTCATCACCACTGAGACACCTTGTCAAGTAATTGGCAGACTTCTAGTGGTCAGAATTAGTCAGAAGTTGAAAATAAATGTGTTTGATTTATGGGTAATCAATTCCTTGTCAGCCAGATAGAAGCAGTACAGTGTTAGTTGTACTGCAGTCAGCTAAAAGGTGTTGTCGTAGCATAAGCACTGCTGACGCGGTATCTGGGTCAGCGGCCTCGTCACATATGGTGTAGCACTGCTGATGCGGTATTTGGGTCAGCGGCCTTGTCACATATGGTGTAGCGCCTGTGAGGTTGTCTTGATAGTGGTAAAATAATCGTGTTTAGTCGCTTATGTGTTTGACGTCACTTAATTAAACTACGCTATTTGCAATTTATGCAGAGATTTGTGTTTTTGCTACTCTCAGAGTGGTATATTCTTGAAGTTGGATATGAGTTTCATGTGAAATTGCTGCCTCTTAATGTAGGTCAGCTCTGTGGTATTAGTTTTTCAATGTATTCTTGCTTTATCTTTTATATTTGTATTATATTATAATTGTAACACTTACTGTACAGTTGCTGTTGAAGTTGTGGTGGTGAGTATTTAGTAAGCAATTTGTTGGGTTTACCTACTAATAACTGCACTAATATGAGGAGCACTTTCACAGTGAATGTTAAGTGTCAGCTATTTTGTTTTTGGTACTTAAAACAAATATTTCACTCTTCGATTTCAGGGTCCCAAAATACTGTTAAATCTAAAATGGATCAGGAGTTTAGAATATCTTCCTGTGACTATCACTTATCTCTGGAGTGTTTAGAATGTCATTTAAAAAGAATAATTGGTGTCTCTGTTTTTGAATAGAAAATTGCATTTGAAGCCGCGGGTATCTGCTAGTTAATAATATTAAAATCAATAGCATTTCTCAAATTACTGTATATTTTTATACAGTTAATGTTTATCAAGAAGAACTATGAGTCATGTTTTCTTAGGCATACACAATTGGTGTCATGATTACTTTGTAAGTTTTCTGATTCACACCACATTGAAAAGTTGCTAACACAATTAAGATCCTGTATTCAGCTTTGCTATTAAGAGCTATTTTCAGTCAACATAAGTGAATCTAAAATTTAACATTACAGCTTACTGAAAGTCTTAGGTGATAGAAGTTATGTTGCATATTATTATTACATTTGTAAATTTATAATATTTACTAGCATGTAATATGAGTCCTATGATCATTTTCAAAATGGAAGTAGACATACACAAGAGGATTAGAGATGAAACAATATTGGGGCTGGCTCTTTTTTCAGGTTTACCACATGTAGATACTTCTCTTTCGAATTAATTATACTTTTTACGCTGTAATTGACTTCGTTTTGTTGCCTGATCAAGTAAATAAAAACATATATGTAGGTCTCAGAAGACTGTTTGGTCAAATACCATCTACTTTTGGTGCTTGTAATTTACTTTCAGTACAAGAGAAAGAATGAAAACTCCTAACTTCTGAAGGCTGAGGTCTTACTCTTCAATAGACCAATATTGGTGCACACAATCTCTCCACTGTGAGAAATGTGTGTATACACATACAGATAAACAGAAACTTGTTTGTTACATCATTTTATTTCCTTAATTTATTTACTTTGACTTTGACACAGTAACTGGACTGAATGACAAAACAACAAACTAATAAATGCTATGTTAATCATAGTTGTTGTTTCTTGTAATAGCTTGTTTTATAATTTTTATCTCCTAAGTTCTTAAAATAACTAGTGAGTGAATGTTTTATCTGTCTTACAATAAATGTAACTTAAACTGTGGGGGTTTTATAAAACAATTCTTTAATTGGCCACCAAATTTGATAGAGTAACATGCTGGGAGTGCCGATGGCTGAGTGGTCTAAGACGCTGGACTTTGAGTCTGAGTTTAGAGATAGCGCACGTTCAAATCCTGTCTGTGACCGTAGCACTTTTTATCAGTACCATCGACCTTGCACTGTATCGAACTCTCCCCCTTATTCTGTTTGATAAGATCCTCGCACAGGCCAGTGGTCTATGAAGACGGGCAGAATAGGGCAAAAAGCAGATTGGCTTCTCCTTTTTTTTTTAAAAAAAAAAAAAAAAAAAAACAGACCTCTAGTTTGTGCTATTATCTTTCTTTTTATAATACCTTAAAAATGAAGTGTCACTTAAGGGGTTCATATTTAAAATTTTTGACTTAATCCCAAAATACTCCATTTGGGGGAGGAGTAAAAATGTTTCATACATAAAAAACCTCGTCAGTTAATCACATAAACATCCTCTAAATTAAATCATCTCTATTCATAAGAAAGTTAATAGGGGGAGGGGGCGGTACGTTTAAGACATCTGGTATATTATAACTTAGAATTTAATTTTAGGTTCTTTTTGTGTAAGTTGTTTATTAAATTGTATTCTAACATCAGACTTTTTACCATCAAAGTACATTACATTATAAAAGTAATACTTCATCACATAATCTAATGTTAATAGAAGATAGCTAGCTAGCTGCCTTGAAATTTATCTTAGTTCTTGCTGTTACTGAACTTCTCAGTAAATACACCTGTCAAGCTTTAGGAAATTAACAGCAAGGTATATCTGTATGTATACATGTTACCCAGTAACGTATATGTCGGGGAGGGGAGGCTAACACATGAAGTCATTAATTTTCTTCCTTTCAATTAGCTTTCTCATACCTGCATTTGGAGCAATAATTCACTGTGAAATGTTGATTTGTAAAAAGTCTTGCACCAACACCAATTGTATTGCTCTATAGCCGGTCTTGGGTTAAGAATAATGTAATATGTATTGTTAATTGGTAGTTTAGCAGAATGTGAGTTTAAAATGGTATGTTTTTCTACAATATTTAACATTTTTAGATGCAGTTTTGAACTACTACTTGGTGGACTGTACTGCTGAGATGAAGCAACTTTACATTCGAAATTTCAGGGGAAGGAAGGGAGCTTGAGCCTTTGGGCACAACTTTATAAATGCCCATAATAAAACCTTATAAACCATCAAAATATGACATTTAAACACAAAATATAAATAATGTTGAACATAAAAATTACAAACTGTCTTACCGATAAGTTGTAGTTGAGAGCCAGTCTGTTGGAAATTTGTAAAATCTTACATAATAGCACTGTTCGTTTCAACATATCACTTAGTTGAAGAAATGGAAAAGCAAGACTGTCAATGACTATTATCTTCACCTGAAAATAAATAATTTAACTATAATACCCCTCTGAAAATAATTTAATGTGACAAATTAATACAATTAAATGTTACCAGTAAATGTTATAAATTTGTTCTGGTTCATTCCCCATCGAGCAGACCACAATTTTTAACCCATTGCCATGGTACTTTTTAATGAGTGGCCAGTATTTAGGAATTTTCATAGATTCGCTCTTTCTACAAAATTTTATTAATTCAATTTTTATAAGAGGATATAGTCATGCAACTTCACTAAGTTACATTTTAAGTGTTTTAAATGCATTTAAAAAATAATATATTCATATACTTCTGTGTTCCACAAAAATGTTTACATTTTTAACAGCCAACAGATGAGCATATGTCAGATAATTTGTATGGATGTTTTTAGGCTTGTGGGAAACATTCTAAAGAGTACCTTACAATTTTGATGTTGAAATCAGCAACAGAAACAAAATGTTTGTTGTCAAAAGCAAACCGATAGTTTAAAAAGCAGCATGTTCTAGTAATAAAATGGAAATGGTGTTTTATTCTATTAAAGACAAATAATTATTGTTATTTTTTATTTAATTACTACTATTATAACAGTAATGGGTTATGTAATTTATTTTCATATAACAAACCGGACAGTTGTGTTACCAACACTGCAGAGTTTTGTTATTTTTTCTTGCTACTTGTTACAATATTGATCCAGATCTCTTAAACTTTTCTAGTTTACTGTGTACTTTTCTGTTTACAGAGGTTAATGTACACTGATTATGGTGGAAACCGAAACACGTGTATGTCAATAAAAAGATTTTTTAAAGGGTTTTAGTTACTTTTCATTATATATATATATATATATATATATATATATATATATATATATATATATATATATATATATATATAGATAACCCTATAAGTGGAGTTAATAACATAACTATAAATTTATGTATAAATACGTTTTGAAAACAGGTAATTATTCATTGGACAAAATACATTGGCAGTAAACAATATTTGAATCTATAGTTTAAACCAAATACAACACTTTCTAGTAGATTGTAGTCAATGCCTAGTAGGAAAGTTAAACTACCTTTAAATAGAGTTTATATCCACATTATATAATAGTTTGAAATATAATATTCCGTTTTTTATCCTAAAAGTTTAAGTGACACTTTACTTATTTACCTGTGTATGTTTCTGTATGAATTCTTCTAGCCCTACAACTACAGCAAGTAGCTGAGAGTAGTCTTGTACAGCGATATAATGATATCCAATAAACCGCTGTTCTTCTAGAATTTTCATGAGGTCGTGAGAGAAGTTTGCTGATCTGGCCACTCTACAGCAGTGCTCTTTACACCCTTGCCCAATATCTGGAAAAACAGCAATTTTAACCAGGTTTATTATCTGCACTGAATGTAAAAACAGGCAATATTCATGTTCTACTTTAAATGATGCTTACTAAAAACATCTTGAAATTGAACAGTGTCATATACAATCAGTTTCAATGTTAGTAACTGAACACAAAATTAATAGATTTCATATTTTTAAACTTTTTGATAAAGTAGCATTTATCATTAGCAAAGGATAGGATAATTTGTATGCCAAATTAGTTTAATTTACAATATTGCAGTGAAATAAAAGTTACTGAAAGTATTTTTGTATTATTGTTATTATTTGAAACTATCATAATCTTGATTATATGTAAAGGGCGATTGTATACCACCTCACACAGATACTATACGTATGTAAGTCTGTGAAGTCCAACATAGTAAAACCCAAGCTGTATCTCCATATTTGTCCTTTTCTTGTTAGAAGAAGAGAGCATCCTGTGATCTTCAATATCGAACAACGTTATTGTGAGGTGAAATAAACCATTGGGTGCTAGTATGTAAAAATATACTACCCCTGCATCATTGGACTAGTCTCTGGACGTTGTAATTATCCGATGGGGCATAATTTTATTTTCTTTCATAAAAATCTTTATCTAGAATCAAAAGGCTTTATTCTTAAACACAAAGTACATAATTGGTGTCAATAAATATTAGAATAATTAATGTACAAAAAACGTGAGCACAATGTTTGATAGTCATTCAAGCTGAGCAGTAAGTCAGGAACTCGTTCATCGTTTTAATTGATATCTCTGCAAGCCATTTTCGTAGCATTGTCTTCAGCTCCTTAACATTATGTGTCTCCATAGAAAGTAGATTGAAGAGCTTTGCCCCCGCACATGAAGGTTTCTTTTCAAACAAGGAAGTTCTGTAGGTCTTCTGCATGTCGTGTAGGCTGTCCATGGAAATATTTGTTTTTTTGGAAAGTCAAAATTGCTGGCAAGTGAAACGACATAAAGTATATACAGGGATGTAACAGTTAGTATATCAAGATTCTTGTAACTGTCTCTACAGCTGCCATATCGCTGTAAGTTTAGCTATGATTCTCAGAGCTTTCTTCTGTAAAACCATGACTCTGATTTTCACAAGAACTGTTTCCTCATAAGGCTATACCATACTTAATATATGACTCAAAAAGTACAAGATAAGCCAGCATTTTTGCCTACTAATGGATTTGACTCTTTTGAGAGCAAAAATAGCAGAGTTGATAGCTTAACTCATTAACATAGTTATTCCAACTAACTTTCTCGTCTAAGGTGATTCCCAGATGTATCGTTGAATGCACTTGTTCAAGTCCAGGAACTCCACAAACAGCATCCTTATAACCTCTGAGTGTCAGTTGTTTTGTTTTACCTTCATTGAACACTAGGTTATTATTTTTGCAATATTGCTGGGCCAAGCTGACTGAAATAAATGTGTTACTTTCGAGTTACTATATTGATATTTTGCTGGATGAAAGAACTCTTTGTCAGCACAAATAACTGGATAACTATAGAGATCAATGAGGTGAGACAGTTCTGATATAAATATAAAAATATATAGTAGTGAGTCCTAGACAGAGAATTCGGGCACTCCTCTTTTAATATGTAATGGAGCCGATGTTCCAGTTTTCGTTTGACCATTTAAGAACTGTTTGTCTTAAATTTGTTTTCAATCTCTTAAATAGCTGTAAAACCATTTTAGGGCAGTCCCATGTG
>NW_025779434.1:0-59616 GCF_021130785.1 Homalodisca vitripennis
GGTCAAACACGACATCAACCAACTACGACAGCCTCCCTACAGTCCTGACATAGCTCCTTGTGACTTCTGGCTATTTCCGAAATATAAAATTCCTTTGAAAGGAAAAAGATTTGACGATGTTGAACAAATAAAAACAAAATGCGACGGAAGGACCTGTTAGCCATTCCGCGAAATGAAATTAAGGAGTGTTTCCGGAAGTGGGAGGAGCGTTGAAAATAAGGTAGTGGATTGTGGAGGGGAGTACTTTGAAGGGGACCAGACTGTCGTTGCCGCCGAGTAAACGTCAGTTCATGCCAGACGTCAAGGTCAGATACTTTTTGGACACACCTCATAGTTTCTCAACTCTAAGTGAAATCTAATGATAGATATATATTCAAGTTGATAGTTATTGCTGATCCCCTGGCTCATATGAATAATTTGCATGTGTTTTGATAATTCTTTACAATATTTACCCAAATGTATTGCAAATTCACTTATCCACAAGCCTAGCACATTTATAAAGAATTTTGATTTTCATTGTCTGTAAAAATATTCAAGTGATAAACTTTTCAAAAACAAGAACTTTAAGTCCTTGGAAAACTCTAGCAAAATAATAGTCATAAGATTATACTTATCAAAAATATCTTTTTTTATTTTTTCCTAATTTATCATAATCATAATAGTTTTTTTTTATATTTTTTTTAAAAGTGTTGTTTTTCTTCACGTTCAGATATATGAGGTATGTTTTTATGTACATTATTATAGATCCAACAGGACCTTCTTAAAAATCATGTCATTATCAGTCCTAGAGACTTAAAACATTGGTACATAAGGTTCCTCTTGATTCAAGGTAAAATGTCACTGATTTGAGGTCAAAAGGTCAAAGGATAGTGCATGTGTCTTTCAGTGGCGTAGTGAAGGGGGGGTCCAGGGGGTCCGGACCCCCCCCGAAATTTTAAGACATTAAAAAATAAAGCATGGAGCAGGAGAAAGAAGGACAGTTATCATTACTCTTGTCTACAAACATTAAATTGATTGATTTCACTGATTGAAGTGACCGTTGTTAAAAATATAATTGTCCTTTCATCATAAAGTATCAAACGATACTTTTGGGCTCGGCCTTTCGGATAGTGTAGTGTAATCACGGTATTTTCTATACAGCGCGGTCACGTGACGTCGCAAAGTCACCTGAACCGTAACACGACGAACAGTTTAAATTAGCGACCACTTCGTTAAAATTCGTCGTGGGGACGTAAAGTGACTGCTTAGAATTAAGTTACGACGTTGATTTTAGGTGTCATTAAACTGTAAACGTGTATATAATTGTTGAAAAAAATCACTTTCGGACGGAAAATACACTTGAAAACTCTACTGATTAGAACTTCAACTAATTTGAACTTCAATGATTGAGGTAAACGTGGGGTTTTCGATTGAGTTAGGACGACGATTTTTGTTATCATTAAACTGTACACCGTACCTATATAATTATCGAGAAAAAAATCACTTCCGGTCGGTAAATACCGAAGACAAAGCTCTCTACAGATTAAAGTTTTGACAATTTTGGATTTCATTGGTTGAGTGGTTGAGGTAAAAGTGGTACTTAGGATTATGTTAGGACGGTGATTTTAGGTATTAATTCAACGCCGACTAATACATATATAATTATCGAGAATAAAAACAATTAAATCACTTTAAATTAGCGACTTTTTTCCTATGGAGTCCCACAGGGATCTATACTTGGACCAGTCTTGTTCCTTGTGTACATCAGCAGGCGGAACTCATCGCTCCTGAGAGGGAAAATGGTCCAGTATGTTGACGATACAAACGCTCTGCATTAAAGCTCCAACAAAAACATGAATTATAAATTATTTCCTTTTTAGAACTGAATTCATGTATTCAGTTTTTTTCTAAATTAAATCTGAGGACCAACAACTTCAAATCAAATGCACTAAATTTCTGTTTGCGGCAAAGAGAGATTGAGGATCGCGCTGCTGTGATGGCGGACGATGTCTTCATAGAGGAAAACTGATTTCCACCAAGTTCCTCGAAATGTACCTTAATCGAAGTCTGAATTGAGACAATCACATTGAAAGTACCTGCTCAAAGGTTTCTTCAGGCATTTTATGCTCTACGGAACCTTTCCAAATTTTGCTCCCGGGATGTACTAAAAATGGCCTACTTCGGCTTTGTACACCCCCATCTAATGTGCGAGTTGAGGCTATGGGGCAGCTGTTCTAAATACAAATTTGAGCGAGTATTTAGAAGTCAAAAGAAAGCTGTCCGCATCATTTCAAAATTGAAATCCCGAAATTCATGCAGAGATGCCTTTAGGGAGCTTGGATTTCTAACTTTGCCCTGTCTCTACATCCTCGATGTCGCCCTGTACTGCCGATTTAAGTGCGAGTTCGTCCGGGGCAGGGACCTCTATCAATATGGGACAAGAGGCAGGGACAACCTTCGGTTACATCCGCACAGAACAGCCGCATTCAAACGTTTGCCATCCGAGGTTGGTGTTAAGCTGATCAACAAGCTCCCTGAGGAAATCAAAAATTTGAACGAACCAACAAAATTTAAAGCTCGATTGAGACACTTTTTGGCGTCTAGGGTGTTTTATTCAGTGGAAGAGTTTATGATGAGCCGCTGGGATGAAATTTAAAGTAATTCGGTCATCCTCTATTTCTGGTGGTAAAATTTAGAAGATTTTAAAACGTATGGCTGTAAGTATGTATCAGTCTTAGGAATGAGTGTGGACTGTGTATGAACGGGTATGAATGGGGGCAATTTAAAATAGATATACATATTTCTAAATAATTTAATTTGACGATTGTACGCAATTTTTATTATTGTTGACACAATAAAAAGTATTATTATTATTACCTCCGGTCGGAATATACCGAGGAAAAGCTCTACTGATTCAGATTTTGACGATTTTGGATTTCACTGGTTGAGTCGTTGAGATAAAAGTGGTACTTAGAATTATGTTAGAACATTGATTTTAGGTATCAATTGAACGCCGACTAATATCTTTATAATTATGAAAGAAAAATTGAAAAATCGCTTCCGGTCAGATAATACACCGGAAAAACTCTACTGATAAGAAGTTCCGACTACTTTGGATTTCACTGACTGAGGTATTTTTTTATTTTCCTTAGTATATTCCGATCGGAAGTGATTATTTTTGTTTTTTTTCTCGATAATTATATATTTATTAGTCGGCGTTGAATTAATCTCTAAATTCAATGTCCTAACATAATTAATTATAAGTACTACTTTTACCTCAACCACTCAACCAGTGAAATCCAAAATCGTCAAAAACGAATCAATAGAGAGCTTTTCTTCGTTATTTACCGACCGGAAGTGTTTTTTTTCTCGATAATTATATAGGTAGTCGAGTACAGTTTAATGATAAAAAAAATCGTCGTCCTAACTCAATAAAAAATACCACGTTTACCTCAATAACCAAAGTCCGAAGTAGTTGAAGTTCTAATCATTAGAGTTTTTCAGGTGTATTTCATTTCCGACCGAAAGTGATTTTTCCGATAATTATATACTCGTCTACAGTGTAATGATACAAAAAAATCGTCATTATAACTCATTCATAAATACCCCAATCAGTGAAATCCAAAGTGGCCGAACTTCTAATCAGTAGAGTTTTTTCCTGTGCATTTTCCGACCGTTGCGTTAGTTTGATCTGTACCCGAGCAACACTCGAAAATCGCCCTTCTTTTCTAAAGGGTTTTCGGCCGTCAGTGGCCCAATGTCCCCGAAGGGGTATTTCATTTTCTCCACAGAATATAGTTGAGTCAATTATACGCTTGAGTGAAGCTCTGTTGTGTTCTTTTTCTTTCTTATCACTTTGGTGCCTTCTACCCGGCCAGAATCGAACTTCGTAAAGTTTCTGTAGCTATACAAGAAAATTTGTGGTACTAGAGTTGCTGTGAGAGTTTAATTTGCCTATAACATATTTCCACTTTCTATAAGGCGTAGTTACTAAAGCTCCATGTTTTTGGTATTTACCTTTTACCAGTGAATTCATTGGCAAATAACACACAAAACGTCCCCGGATCCCCCGGTTTCGGACCCCCCCCGAACGAAATTTCTGGCTACGCTACTGGTGTCTTTGTGTATCCATGTCTATGTGTCCATCTGTGTCTGTGATATGTCTTGTTAAAAAGGTGTTAAACTAATTAAAAAACTTTAAACTTGATATACAGCTATCTATTGGCCCAAGGAAGAACCCCATTGATTTTTGAGGTGAAAATATCAAAGAGCTCTCTTGTATGTCTGTCTTTCGTCAGTGTGGTAAATTTTACGTTACATTTTAACAGGGTCTTTGTTAGCCTGTTGTATAGATTTATTCACATCTATAATACATAACGAATATATATTATACTTGTTATATATGTATGGACCAAAATAGAAAAACAAAAAAGATGTTTAACTATGTATACTGAATACATGAAAAATCTAAGATGAGCTTCAACTAGGATGGAAGAGAGAAAAGCAACAAGAATTATATAACTAGAAGTGTTAAATGTGTTATATACAAAGTGATTTAGTTTAAAGTGTAACAGAGATTTTTTCAGTACGCTAACAGATATTTTGAGAATCTGTTTCTAAAATTTTGTGAACTGCAAACAGGCTAAAAACGTCAGCAAGATGTTTAAAGTAGGCATATTACTAAAGAAGGTATAAACAATACACCATAATAAGTAGCCCTACTTCCAAAATGTTATTACTGCTAGAGCAGCCCGCACCAAAATAGTTTGATGACATTTGCGGCAGTGTTACCACATCTCCGCTAACCATCAGCTGTTCCCTGATGTTGAGACAGATTAGTAATTTTTTATATTCGTAAAACAGACAACAGTGTTAGAGAGGGGATTAAAACACAACAGCCACCATCAACTAATTTGGTGCTCACTGCTCTAGTTTGTTTCTTCAATGTTTTAACACAAAATTTGATAAATGCCCAAAACTACTTTTACTACTTCATTAATACTTGAACCATGCCTTTCTTAGAAGAATATGTAAATAAGTATTTAACCCTTTGGATGCCAACGCCCAAGGCTGCCGCCCTACCCATCACGCTAGCGCCTGAACCAACTGTACTAGCCAAAAACCGCCAGCCCTGTTTTGACGTTTTTGTAACCTATTACGCTTTGCTTTGAATTATCCTTAGTTTTTTATGTTAATTGAATGTTTATTTTTTTATTTGTAGGAAATTATATGCGCTATCGTTTAGTGTTATTATAGATAGCATTTAGAATGGAACTACATTGCTTATGATGTGGTAATGCCTAACCAAAACTTTAGTTTATATAAAAAATTCACTTCAGGCCAAAATATTGGTACGAAAAAAAAAATATTTTTACCTATCGGTGATATTTTTATTCGTTACAGATATTATATCTAAGATTGCTCACAAAAATTCAGAACTGAAAGTTGAAAAATAGTTTCACAAAAATCCTTTTAATTAGTGTTGACATTAGAAAAAATGTACTATAACTAGAATTAATTTTACAGTAGGAAATACGTTTGTACGAGGGCCATCCGGAAAGTAGTACCCGTTTCCGCCGCGTGAGGCGCTGACGACGCGAGTAGCCGCCGGTCAAGGTCAGATCGCTTCAGTGGCTTGTCTGCCTTCTCTGTTACAAGTTCCGTGACGCTAGCATTGCCTGTGTTGTTTCTGTGGCAGTTTATAATGTTTAAAAAAATTGAAAACGCCGCCAGTTGTGAAGTGAGGGCTGTAATAAAATTTCTCAACGCAAGAAACGTTCGACCTTGTGATATTCATCGCCAATTAAAGGAAGTGTATGGAGATAATGTGATGGAAGAGTCATCTGTTCGGCGCTGGTGTCGTAATTTCAACTTGGGGTGGGGGAACACACACGACGATGAGCGTTCAGGGAGACCATCTGTCATTACAGATCAACTGCTGAGGTCATTAGACGAATTCGTGAGGAACGATCGGCGCGTCACAATTGATGACATCTGTGAACATTTCCCTAATGTTTCTCGAACAATTGTTCATGAAATTGTCAAAGACCATCTGCATTATTCAAAAATTTGTGCAAGGTGGGTCCCTTGCATGCTTACAGATGAGCACAAAACCAAGGCCTCATGCAGCGGGGATAACACAACAACTTCTGCAGCAATTCAATTGGGAAATTTTCGACCATCCACCGTATAGCCCGGACTTGGCCCCTTCAGATTTTCATCTCTTTACAAAAACTTAAAGAGTTTTTGGCGGGAAAAAGATTTGACAGCGATGAAGAACTTAAAGAAGGCGTGACTACGTATTTCAATCGGCTGGCGGCGGAGGAATATGACGCTGGAATACAAAAACTCGTCACACGTTATGACAAATGCTTAAATTTGCTTGGAGATTATGTGGAGAAGTAGTTTAAGGTATGCTCTTTTCAATAAAAATGTTTTTATTTGTTAATATTTACTTCTGTGTCTTTATTTCACAAACGGGTACTACTTTCCGGATGGCCCTCGTACATACTTACATAGTATTAAAATGAGAGCATCTTCTCACTACTATAAGTCTATATCATAGATTTTCTTCAAAAAAGTAAGAAAAATCTTTGTCAACAAAATAATTATTTACAAATATATATATATTTGTCCCCGTCACTTCTAACATGTATGTTTAGGGAAACACAATAGGTGGACACTAAACTGAACAAAATTGATTACAGATAGTCTTATTTACTTCTAAAATAGTCCTAAACAGTTCAAACAGACTTTTCAAGTTAAAAAACAACTTTTAAAAGGTGTTTTTCTCAAACGGCTGATCAATCGGACGTTGGTGCTTTTCGCCCGGACCTCGGCGGTCCGATCGATCGAACGTTGGCGTTTTTCGACTAGACTTCGACGGTCCGATCAACCGGACGTTGGCGTCCAAAGGGTTCAGTAAAACTATACCTTTATCACAATTTGAAATTTAGTTATATATGTATATATTTTTATTACCTCATGTTATGGTTCTTAACTAGTTTCTTCTATACTATAAAAGCTTGTGCCACAAAAATACAGTCATAAATCTAGGAACGTTTTAGAGGACCAGATTTCCAACAAAATGACACCTATTCCATGACATTGCAATTGTTGAAACTTTTTACATAATAATTATTCAAGATTTACAATTCACTCAAAACATTATCAGAATATTGGTATGTATTACCAATATTTTTTGCATTTTCAGTAACAGAGTCTCTTAATCATAATTCCACACCATTGTCAAGTGACACATTTTTATAAGTATACAGAATTTTAGCATCAAGCTCGTAAGAATATGTACAAGAACAGATGTTAATTAGACAGGCTTTATTGTGGATGATTATAATGCTACCAACTGAACTGCTGACCTGAGCCACTGATCTAACACAATTCCTAAACGTTCATTTATTTCTGTTTTGAATTTCATGCCCAATATTCCTATTATTCCATAATTACAGCACTTTTAATATACTTCTTTTGTATAAGATTGTTGCTACCTTAAGGATCCTTGAATCCATAAACCATATAGCGTAAAATGCCTCATGCATAGCAAGCTAATCATAGCTTAAAACCAGAAAATACATGTGTAGAGAGACAATACCATTTCTTTATAGTTCAGATTCATGTCAACTTAAATTGTATTTAATTGTTATATATTATACAATGTACTAATAATATATAGTATTAGGGAAATTCAACTAAACAAAATCTAATTTATTTTTACATTAAACCTTAAATTTTAGATAATGACAATTCCAATGATATTTTCCACTAACATATAACATTTTGAAGACTTTTGGAGCAATGGGAAAAAACTTATAAATACTACTAAATGTAAATAATACAATACTTTTCCAAATTATTTGGTTTTTTTGGACGAGGCTTTTCGAAACCAGAGGTTTCATCATCAGGTGACCACAAAAAAAAAACCTTTGTTTAAAAGATTTATTTCTTCATTGGTAAAAGTTTCTGATGACAAGTTACACACTATTTGTTGGTATTTAATAGGAAATTTGGTTTCTTGAAGAAGAAATGGCTCATTGGAATTTAGAAGTAATTGAAATTTGTTTTCTAACTTTTTCTCTTTCTTTCTGTAATTAAAATTAATATTGTCAAGCATATTACAATATTTTTCTTGAAAAAGTTAATGATAAATCGTTGATTTTCAGCCCCTGTACTGAAAACATGGTGACAATTTTGAACTTATCATATTGGTGTTCAAACAGTAATGCAACATTCCATGCGATAAGACGAAATTTACCAGATTTGTAACATTCACATGCAATACAGGCACTGTGAACAAAAACTGCATTACCTTCGCCATGTTTGTCCGTGAACTGAAATGCTTTGACCAGTCTCAGAACCTCATCGACACTGCGACCCACAGGCAGATCATTCACTGTGATTTGTCGAACTGTTCCCTGCAATGTTACAATAAATGTCAAAAATAGCTGTTAGATAGCTGAATAATCAAAAACATTTAATAATGTTATTGCAAGACTACTATTTTACCAATTACTACGAGGCGTGTTCAGAAGTAATTACCATAAAAAAAACAAGTAAAAGAATTTTTTCACACAATTTTAGTTTTACAAGAAGGCCCAAACCTTAAAACTATTTTTCGACATAGTTTCCACCGATGTTCAAACACTTGTAGCAGGTGATAAATTTGTCTATACCCTCTTCGTAGAAGGTTCCCGCCATCAAATGTAGCCACTACTCCAAAGCAGTTTTTACTTTATCGTCGGTTTCAAAGCATTGGCCGCCTAGCTTGCGTTTCATTTGTTGTATACTGTATTTACATGTATTTGAATGAGAAATAAACACATTTATTATTATTATTATGTCACCAGTGGTATGGAGCCAAGCACTGTCATGGAGCAACACAATTCTGTTTTAATTTTTAATTTCTGTTTCTTCGGGGATTGCGTGTGTCACCACTCCATAGACTGCTGTTTAGATTCTAGTGTGACTCGGACCCAAGTTTCATCACCTGTCGCAATTTTGTTTTAAAAATCCTTTCCATCATCACTGTACTGTGTGAGAAAAGTCAAAACACTCCCGACTCACTTGGTTTTGTGCACGTCAGCAAGCATTTTTGGAACCCATCGGGAACACAGATAGCGATAACATAAGCAGTCCGTAACAATATTGTACAAAAGAGTTTATGAAATTTGTTTGAAATCGTCAGATAGCGTTGTCATTGTAAAACGTCTGTTCTCTTGGATTTTTTCGTCAAGTGCCCTTACCAGATCATCAGTTATGAGAGAAGGACAAACGCTACGATTCTCATCATGCCCATTTGTTCAACCACCATTGAATATTCTAACCCACCAATTTCTCTAACATCTTGAAGTTGACGATAAATTTCAACCGGTTTCTCATTCCTTGCGTTCAAAAATATTATTACACCACGAATCTCACAATCGGGGATCACTAATTGTTTTAAACATTCAGAGAAAACTGAAAACACAACGTAGAACGACCAAAATGGTGTGAGTCGATAGCCAGTGAACAAGGACAACTAGTGCACATGCGCGGAACACAGCAGCAGTTGAATGAAACGGTACTTACTTTTCTGAACATGTCTTATGTTTCACATTGTTGAATTTGTCATTTACATCCCTTTTGACAGTCATATATATATATATATATATATATATATATATATATATATATATGACACAATGGAACTTTTTACTAATTTAACTATTTATTTTATATAAATTAATAATGTTTTAAGACAAAATTTACAAAACTGAGAGTGATTATGTTTTTAAAATTTACTCATTTAGAGAATATAAAAAATCTAAAACAGCAATTAGGAACTTTTATGTAGTATCCAAAGAACATTACAATTGTTGCATTTATATTATTTAGAAGCATACTAAAGTTACAAATGAACAAATAAAAGGGATGTTAGTATATGGCTGATATTTGTCATTGCCACATATATAAAATATAAAGACAAGCATTCATGTCGTAATTACAAACACTTTCACTAGATATGAACTTATTATAAGCCTACTAAATAAGAATGTTACACTATACAGAGTATATATCTTAACTGTGCCAACATAGGTACCTTAAAAGTAACTAACTACCTTTACAGAAAAGATTAGTAAGAAAACTTCCTACTTTGCAGTAACCATTAAAAGTATGAATACAAAATTTCAAAATTTTGCTGACCTTTTCCAACAAGGTGTCCAATTCTTAAAATGTCTTGGGCAAAACCTTGTATTTTCTTAGACAAAAAATCTTAAAATAAAAATAATATATAAAAACTGTTTTATTTTTGACAATGATTCATTTCCCTTATTCTATTAGGAGCTACAGCCTACCAGTTTTAAAAATGACATGTTTTGCCATATTTCAGCACCATTATGAATGTTTAAGTTTAGATTTCAAATGTAATGAAAAAGCTAAAGATATTATTGTAAAGTGAAGTGTTAGTATTGTGTCCAAGGTCAATAATAAAACCTTAGTGTAGTTAATAAATCGCCGAAATGAATACACAAATGGAATAGTAAGGATATAACAACAACCATAGCCAATAAACAAGTAAGTAGTATTCCATTTTTATACTGTTGGTTACACTGGTCGGTGACTGATTGAGCTATAACTAATTTATTTTATTTTATTTTATTAATTTTAATTAATTTAATTTATGTAGCATTTTACCAAATTGTAGTGACACACTAAAAATTATATATTTCTTCACACTAGTATCCTTAATATTTCAAGTTTTCTTCTGGCTTTATTTTGGATACTGTAGTTATAAAATAAAGTTTGGTGCAGTGATAAATATTACGGGTAACATCCCGAATATTTATGACAGGATAGCTTATTGGTGTAAAGTACTGGCTCACAGAGTGTGGGAAGTGACAGAGCTTTCATACCCAAGCAAGAATATAAAATAGACCACAGCCATAAACCAAGAGATGTCACTCCCATGTTTATGGTAGGATTCCCTTGAGGTGTGAAGAGTTTGACATCATGTCTTACGAGAAGAATACTTTTACCTCAGGGCAAGGATCCAGAGCCACTCTCCTCCTTAGTCTAGTTACAGAACTTACTATACTAGGGAGCTCCAGCCATCTACATTACAAATAGTTAAGGCGGATAGCACAGTTATCCGTATTACCTTAGTACAATACAGTCTACTTAACATTAGTTCAGTGTTTGTGCAAAAGTATAGTGCAAACTAAAATACACAGTTTTACTTAAGATTTACCACAGTGTTTTATTTAAAGACTAATGCCAATACTCAAGGCGTATCACGTGCCGCTACAAATTTAATTGTGAATTAGCAATGTTTTAACGTGGTGTGAACTAGAAAACTTTGATGTTAGTTTTGACGCCAGATGTGTACGGGCTAAGATAACTGTGTTTTATTTATAACTAATAATATTAATGAGATTGTAAAGCAAGAAGTAGTTAGTTAAATAATACAAACCCTTTTCATGAGCCATCAATTTTGTTTATATAAGCTACTAACTAAACTATTAAATTTAATTTGGATCATTATAAAAGAATACAAATTAACACGGTACTGCGGCAGATGCCTTATGGCGCAGACAGAACAGGATTGACAACAGCCAAGAGCTCTCAGTATAGAGCTGCTCTGAAGGTTCAACTAATTTTTTAAAACAAGTTTTAGGCCAAATATCAAAATTTTTTGTTCAATATCAATGTAACATCAAGAAGCAAACAACTTAGAATAAAACCAGAAATGTACCAAACCAAACTTACAATATTTTGTTCTATAGACCTCTTACTAAATAGTTTGCTCATCATATTTATGTAAACGAGTAAAATATTAATTATGATCATTCCAGGATTCAACTAACATGGACTTTCTAAAAGAGCTGCTCTGAAAAATCTTCTATGCTAATAAGGTACAGTCCAGGTAAGCCACCCAACTTGCGTTTATTCATTTGGAGTTGTATGTATTGATTGAATATGTGCTACTTTTACAAGTCTAAGACTGTACCTGTGGATCAATTATGAACAGTCCTCTGAGAGGAACCCCATCATCTTCTAGGAGAACATTGTAATCCCTTGCAATCGTCTTGTTAAAGTCAGCCAAGAGAGGATACTTCAGTTCTCCCAGGCCACCGTGCTAAAACAAGAAACCAATTTATATATAGCAATATTGAAACTAAAGTTATAGAGATCACAGTCAAGAGGAGAACTCACTACTTCCAGACCATTGTTTAAAAAAAGAAGAATTAACATCAATACAGAATTAAAGCGATAGAAGTAAGACAAGAGAAAATACTTGAGTTCTTTCAGACCATCCTGCTGGAACATCAAATGGGTTTTTAAATAACACTGAAAATAAAATTATATACAAGGTGAATAAAAAGTCAGGACCCCACCTCTTTATTGTTTTAAAGTTTATATAAGGAGAGTAGTGGTGCAATGAAGATAGGACGTTTCATTCAGTGATTTTGAGCATTTTTTTGTGTCCTCAAAAATGTGGGATTTTGGGAGCAACTCAACAATTTCAAATGTAAATCCCTCTCAAGTGATCCCTCATTTTGAAGAGCATAAAAAACTTAAAAGAATTGTGAAAACCAGAGATCACTATCTCTTACCCATCCAAAATAATATCCAGAGGTACCAGAACAATATTTCTAATAACTAACCACGGCGCCAAGTCAAATAAAACGTTCAAACTGAAGTCCTCTTACTATTTGGCACTGAGAAAAGCGTAGGGTAAAACTCGTCTCTCACGTTTTCTAAAGTCTGAAGTGGTATTTGGTTACAGGCCTTCAACAATACTGTTTCATAAATCTTCAATGTTTTTCTACTAGTGTTTTGTAAATTATGGACTTAATGTGAACCCACAGAAAAAAGTCCATGGGTGTAAGATCTGGAGACAGCACAGGCACTATTGGACCAGCCTATCAAACACTGCCCACATAGTTGAGTTCCCAGGAGATGTCGTACATGCATGATGAAAATGTGCTGGGCACCATCCTGCTGGAAGTAAACAATGTTTTCATCAAATTCGTATTCATTTTCCTTAATAAAAGTAGTTATTGCAGGAAAATTGATTCTTGTAACATTTGCAAATACAGTCCATTAAGAATCGTATTAACCCTTTGCACTCGAGAGTAAAATTTTTGGTCACTACCAAAAACTCGGACCTCTATTAAACAAGTACTGGCGAAAACCTCGGAGCCCTTTTTATCAATTTTGTAAAGGTTTTGTTAAAAAGTTGTAACTTTTTTATTTTTTCAGCTAGAGTTATAATTTTGGTTTTGTTTTATTTGTCATAAAATTCTATATTGTAAAAAAATATATATTTGTAATTACCTTATTTTTAATACCTTTTTTCACTTATAAAAAAAAATTTTTTTTTTTGTAAAAATGTTTACAAAAATTAACATTTAGCTGTTATAACTGAAAAAAATTGCATTGACATTATATAAACTATTATTATTTCTAGGTTCCTTACATAATTGTAAACATGCACATAAAATTTCATAAATTTACCTCTATAAACAAAAATGTTGTAGGCAGTTTTGTAATTTCCGACAATTTCCCCAAATAGTGAGTTATTTGTCAAGTGATTGAATATTTACTTTTTTATACCTTTTTATGCCCGTAATACCGGTACTTTGGGATTATACCGACCGCACCAGTATGAAGAACACAAAAATATAAATTTATAGAAACAAACATGATAAAACGAAAAAACAACTCTTTAATTACAAAATTACAAACTTACAACGATTATCAATGGGGTCAGATTCCGTTATATGCCCCCAACGCTTAAACCTTTTTCAATGAACTTAGAACGTTATAAAACGATGTAGTTGAGTAACAGAACTAACATTCCATCAATCAACAAGCATTTCCAGCATATTGTGATCGGTATTTTTGTCGCTGTTATCTTATCTTTCTTGAGAATCCCGATTACGGCAGGCCGCGCGGCATCACATGATTATTTAAGTTTTTTGCACGCTACATAATTGCCTTTCCATTACAATTCAATTTATATTTCTGAGCAGCCCCTCTAGAATTTGATATTTTACTGATAGGTACTATCTCGAGGGATGTTTTTCTTTCGTTGACATCAGCGCGCTGATAGCCGGAGGCACTCGCATTTTGGGTGGCGGAGTGTGATCAAGAATAAAAACAAGTTTTGTGTGTTTTTTCAATAAAGAGTTTAGTTTTTGTTTGGTAATGTTTGTTTTTGTTGAATTTTTGGAGAAATGTAGGGGTAAAACACGGAAGTACAACAAAGCGACGCACCAGCTGAATGGGCGGCGAGACTCTGCAATCACGTTATCTACTAGACCGCTCGACTTTGACCTCTGTCTGAGGATGGGGAGGGGTTTACGATAAGACAATTCCTATTTTATATTGACGAAATATTGTTCTACGCTAATCTAGTAATCAGTAGAAGCAAAATGTCAAATAACGATTCATATCTGGGTGTGGTCGGTATAATCCCAAAGTACCGTAATACCTCCCTCACTTTCACTTTTGACATCGTCAGATGATTCCGAATCTGATATGTTACTGACAAAAATATCATTCAGATCGTCAACATAACCTTATTGACTGAAATAACTTATCAGACTAAACCTAACAATGAAGAGATCAGCTGTTGAAGTTGGGATCAAATCAGCTGACGAAAATGGTGAAGTTGATTTGATCACCTCTACAACACAATGTAAAACTGCAAAATCACCGCTATAGAGTATAAAGGTTTACTACGTTTTTACATCCAACAACTATCCAGCTTCGTATATCGCAAATTTACCGCATTTGGATAATTTATAAAGCTAGTATAAAGGATTTACCAAACGTCCGACATTTCGGACGTCCGAGGTTTTGGCCTAAACAGCAAACGTCCGAAATGTCAGACGTCCGAGGTTTTGGCCAAAACAATGATGTCCGATATTTCAGATGTCGGAGTGCAAAGGGTTAGTAAAAATTTGTCCTAAAATGTGATTCCCAAAAATCCCAGCCCACATATTTACTTTTTCTGGGCATTGGCTGCAGGATTAATGGAAAACATGAGGATTATCTGTGTCCCAGTACCTGCAGTTGTTTGTTTATAACAAACCTCATCGACAAAAAAAAACTGCCTTCTTTACTGAACACAACATTTTGAACAAACATTGAATGAGCAAAAATTAGTGCTTCCATTTCCTCACAAAATTATAGATAACAGTCTGAATCGTTTTCATTTAACTTATATACAAGCTGAATTTTATAATGTTGAAATTTATTTTTATTCAGAAACCGTACCACAGACCCTTGAGAAATGTCACAAAGATTTGTTACTGATCTGGTGGGCGGGTGTGGATCTTAAATAAATTGTGCTACATTTTCAAACTGTTTGTCTTTGCCTAAAGGAGGCCGATCTGAGCGTGGAGCAATCTGATATGGATCCAGATACTCGAAACATTTACTTTTTTGTGTTCTTAAGTATTTCCTTGTCACAGGTCAATCAGGAAATGCAACAATAAACTGCCTTTCTGCCTTCATGATAATTTTCATTCAAAGCCCCAAAATTAAATATCATTTCTACTTTATTGCAGTGACTATGGGGCATTATTACTAAGAAGTAATAATTTGAGAATATTATTTAAAAGTAAGAACGACAAAGCAATTCAAAATCAAAACTGTAATAGTATTAAAACACAAAGAAATATCTCAAAAACACTTTATGAAACAGTAACCATACACTAATGTTAATACTGGATAATAATGATCCACTGAATCATATCCACTCTAAAAGTATGACCTAAAAAACCTTTTCTGATGAGACTGAAACAAAGAAGAGACTTGTTTGTACTAAAACCGTAGTTCGAACTGGGAAAGCCCGGTCACTCTTCACAAATACTTCTTACCAATGTACTTTCTAATCTTCATTGGATCCTTCGTCCATTACTTTCCCAACTGATTAAGAACACAAATTACCAATAAACTGGTTTCCACACAGACAGTAACTTTAAAACAACAAAACATGTAAATGTGACTTAATTAAAATGTTGACAACCTATTATTTTGTATGGGAAAGAGATAGCAATCTGTGGTTTCCACCATTTTTTGTTTTTGCATGCTCTTCAAAATGAGGAGTAACTTGAGAGGGGCTTACATTTAAAACTTTTGAGTTGCCTTCAAAAATCCCACATTTTTGAGGGATACAAAAATGTTCTAAATCACCAAATGAAAATTCCTTTCCATATTGCACCACAACCCAAATGATATCTCCTTATATAAACTTTAGAACAAAATAGAGAGGGTCCTGACTTTTTATTCACCCTGTATAATATAGCCATATCAAACAATTTTGTGAAAAAGAACAATCTTGACAAATTACCTTTCTTGGTGTGTTGATCCAAGCAAGATGGCTGAAATGGGAATCACAAGAGACACCAACCACAGCTGTATTGATGGCTTTGAAATCTTTAATCCGATCACTGAAAGCAATGATCTCCGTCGGACACACAAATGTGCTGCAACATAAAATAAAATCATGTTGTTGTATAGAAGTGAATATACTTAACAGTGTGAAATAATTTTGTAAGATCCTGCATTAAGTAATCCTGCATTTTACAGTACTGGGAGTGAAACAAACCCGATAATGGAAAAATGATGTCTAACTGATATTTCAAGTTGTAAGGTGTGCAAATGTTCCCTGAATTGACCGTGTGCAATAAAGAGAAAGGACCAGTTTCAAAAGGTCTTTGTTTAGCTTCATCAGCCAGTTTGTGAACTAGATTGTTAGTGTCTCTAATGAGTTTCTTGCCAAATAATTACCCACAAAAACTCTGCCACTGATTACAGTGCTTATCTCTGAACCATTTCCTAATAGCATGACCAGTAAGCAGTTGACTTGCTAATACACAAGCCAGTTCAGGTCCAAGAAAACTGCTTCTTTGAGCCAATTCATCAGAATGTTCGCAAGAAGAGCCTAAGTGCAAAGCATGTAATTAGATGGAGGAGACTACTAAACACATTATTTTGGATTGTGAGAGACTTGAGGTAAGGAGAAAAACCCTACTTGGAATCTCACAACTAAGTGATAAATTCAAAAGTCAGCATTGGGCAGAAACTCTTGGATCTCATTGAAGGTAGGCACGGAACTTGGAGTGTGAAATAAGCTTAGGTTGGCACATTAAAAGTAAGTCCTTTATACCCCCCTTTTAATCTAATCTATATAAATTTGTAATTATAATATTGCATTAGACATTGTAAAATAAACTAGAAATGGTTTAATTCTTTCCATAAGAGTCTGAGTACTCCATCCATTTTGTTGTGTTGTCATAACTCTATAAAGGTCTACATGACATTTGAAATATAAACTCCACAGTGACTGCTATCATTAAGATATCCCTTTGTCATAAACTTTGTGTTGTTTCAAGGTGTCAAGTCCTTATATAAATGAGATATTTGCATTGCATTTTTTTTTTTAAATAAATAAATTTAATGGACGTTTTATTTAAAATGTCATTAAATGATGGATTGTTCCATTAAAATCTTCTGAATTTAACATTTCTCCCAATATTGTTTTTGTTTGGTTAATTGCCAAACATTTAATTGTTTCTCAGGAAGATGTATTATACTTATGAAATTGTATTGACATTTTAGAACACCATTTTCAAATTTTATTAAAAACAATAATGCTGTTAAGGGATATTGTACTTTTGATATTTCTACAAACAAGGACTTTCTTTATAATCTCTTTGTAGTTTAACATCAATGCATGTTTTTTTTAAACACTAATAGTGGGAAACAAAGGTGTATGCTTTTGCATTTAGAATAAATTAGGAGGGAATACATCAGGAGTGTGAAATATTGTGGGACTTCCTGCCAGTACTAGTACTTGTACTGTGTGGAATAAAAAAATAGCCATTTGTTCCTTCCTAAGAGGACTGTACAGTTTCCGATATAAAAAAATCATCAAATAATCCAAACCTTATATCACTAAGCCTTTTTCCTACATAAACCTGTAGCAGTTACCACACACAATTCATTTTGAAGAACAGGAAGCATATTATTTTTAAGTGCATTCCAAGCAATCCTGAAATAAGTGAGTCACTGAAAAATATTCCTATCTCTTGATCCATTTTAGATTTAAGTTTAAAGAAGGGGTCTCGAAGTCGTAGAGCGAAATTGTTGTTTAAATACCTCTGTAATTTCTTTCTCAAATTTCTCTCCAATATTTCATGACATTTTACTGAATAGCTTTAAATGGTTTCAGTAAAAATCAAACTATTTCATGCCAATGTGGAGAAATCATGTCTAATCATGAGACTATAGTCTAAGTTCTTTGCTTTTCAGTTAACACACTTGTGACATAGTAAACTATGACATTTTACTGTAGTTGATTAATATCCCAATAAAAAAAAAACCCTGACAGAGAAAAACTTTTGCGCATAATTTAAAATGTGTAAAGTGTAACTGACTTTGACATATGAATAACAGCAAACATTAACTATGACCTGTTTAAATGTGTGTACCGTAGTTGTAATTATTTATGCTGAATCACGGTAGGAAGTAGGCTCTTTTGTTAACTAGACGCGGTGCGTGGACATTGTTGGTTCGAGACAAGACATCAGCTGATCGAGATGTCAACGGTGATACGTTCCGAGCCAGTTCCCGGAGAGAGGGGGACCAGTCTTGAAGTTTCAACGACAGGGTGCAGACCTCAGTAGAGAAGCAGTATTTCTTCCTCTAATCCTATAGTTTGGGATCTAGAGTAATTCTTTTAATCGGGTGTAAATTCAAATCAAGTTTTAATTTTCTTTAGTGCGTTTTTAGTTTCCTATCAGCCTCCATAGTCTTCAAAGTAGTAAGTCCCGTACCAGCGTTTAGTTAATATCTTTTATTTTTTATACTGTTGTGATTAAATTAGTAAAATTTCCCATATTTCAGAGTCTGAGAATTAATTCAATTTTTGAAGTATTGTGAATTAAATTTTGGTCGTAAAGTTAATATCAAGTTTTGTGTTATATTGATTTTGAATATTTTGAGAAGAGAACTTTTTATTTTATTTTGTTAATTTAAACCATTTTTGGAGAAGTATACATTTTTTAGTTTCATTTTAATTTTAATTCTTTTTTTAATCAGACTCTTAATTAGATTTGATCGATTGTGAGAACTTTTTGAAGAAAATCAAATCTAAAGTTTGTAAACTTTGTTCAAATTTTGGGTGAACTTTATTTCGGAATAAATCAAGTATTTCCGAAATGTTGTTTTGATTTATAAAGTATTAGCTCCAAATTAATATAATATATGTGCTATAATAACGGTACATGTGTATAAATTATTATATACTTGATAGGTGATTAAAACTTTGTTTGTTGATTAAACCAAGGATAATGAAGTGCTAAGAGAGTTTTTAAGACCAGTGGGGTGTAGCTCAGAGGGACTTTCAAAATAGGAATAGATCTATAAGTTAACCAGGGACACTAAGAATGTCACATGTAAAAAACTTTCAGCACAAACGTCCAGTAGCTTTTAAGTGATTGAATTACACACACACATACACACAAACATACAGAGAGATTCCATTAGATTGTTACATAATAGTATACAGTAGATTGTCAATAAAAAATGGTATGAATTATATTACCTGCACTGGAAGCGGTCACTTTGTGTAGTTCCCAAGTAAGTTAAAAATAATGATTTTTGTTTTATTAGTTTACATGATGTTATTTAGATGATCTTCATGTAAAAATTAAATAATTTTTCTTTAGTATTTGGGGAATTTTTATTTCCTATACCCTTACCAGTGTAACACTGCTAAAAGAAAAAAAATACATAGCAACATAAATAATAGTTTATTAACAGCATACATTTCTATCATATCCTAAATTAAAAAAACATAATGTTAAAATTTAAAGTGTTATATTAATTTTTGTAAATAAACTCTGCTGAAAATCAGACCTACAAATTAAGATATTTCATTATCTCCAATCAGAGCAACAAACAGTCTGGTCCTTGTTGCCAAACTGCTCTTGTATGCCTCTCATCCTTGAACCATGTCCAAGCTACTCCTAATAATGACCTAGGCCTACAATACAAATATAAATATTTCCACCAATTGTTTTAGACCGACTCAGTCTCAATTAAGTACTCCACAAATAAAATAATGCAAGGATTATAAGCAATTACATGTACATCAGTTTGTTTTGCTAGCTGTCTTAACAATGGCTACTGAGATACAATGTAATAAGAATTTAAAACATTCGAATCAGTCCATTTCCCTGGTACACAATATAACTCTGAACGCAATGTTATAACCTTGTAATTTCATATTACCAATGAATTAATGACGGCCCCAAAAACTGAAAATTCTACTTACAATTTAACTGTTACTTTTTGTAGCCATACAAAATTTTGAACTAAATAATTTAAATTTCATGTCAAAAACATGTCCAATGTGCCCAGATTGTCTTTACTTTGTGGCTTTTTGAACATAAAACAGTTAATTACACAATTTGTATTTGATCCTCATAGTGAACCATTTCACTAAGGTCCAAGGTAATATAATATAGTGACATTTTAATGTAGCAACTTGACTTCTAGATATTGTTGAAAATATAATTTTCTACATTGTAATTTTTATCAGATTTAAATAAAGATATTTATATAAAAATTAATAATTTACAAAGTACACACAAACAACATTCACAAACACACCTGTACAGACATAATATCTCATTAACGATTTTTGTGGAGAAAATTTAAAATTAGGAGTATGGGAACAAAGACAACAACCTTTTCTTACCATATATATATATATATATATATATATTAAATTAAATTACAAAATAACCAGGATTCTTATATAGAGCCTAACTCATAAGTCTAATTCATAAGGCAATTTTTATATATAAAACTGTCATAAATTAATTACGGTTGAACAGTAGGCTATTTTAGTTATTTTGGAAACAATTCTGGTTGGGCTCTCAAATAGACAAATAACTACAACTTGGCATAAAGCCTTAACATTCTGATGGCGGACAACTGGCAAAGAAAACGCTGCTTTTACGCAATGTTATAAATAAAGTACAGTATTAAGACACTTGATTTGTACTCAATTTGTTTTAATGCCAATACAACTTATTTTTTTATAAAAGTTAATTATTGATAATAATATTATATATCTATATATTTTTTTTTATTTATACACTAAGATTATTAATCATGTTATTACATCCTTTCAATCCCAAAAAGCTTTTTAAGTATTTACCTACAATTCCAGCTACTACAGTACAATGGGTATTTACATGAAAGTCCAGACTGTACAATAGTTGGGGTGAAAATATGAGATTATGCTATATTTTTATTTGTTTGTGGATGTTCAGGGTTTGTGCCTAAATAATCTGGCCCATAGCACAAAATATACTGAGTTTTCTCATTATTTTATGAGCTAGAACTTGACTAAAACAAAATATTTCAACGAATGCAAGAATATTCAACATATTAGGAGCACTAAAAGAACGGAATTCCAAAACATAACCCAAAGAAATCTAAACTAGACACCTCACTGATGTTAGTATCAGGGCCTGATTAAGATTGGTAGTTTCTAACTCTGACATAAGGATAGTGCTAACAAATGTGTTCCAATGAGACTTCTGTGCTTTACATTTTGTGTTACAAACTGTTTTAATAGGCTTTGTACACTCTATATTTATTGGTATATTAAACGTTATTGAAATATGTTTACAACTGCATAAATCATTAATAAAAACAGAAAATAAAAAATTACAGCCATAGATATTAAACTGATTATTTTACATTGTTATTGCACAAAATTGCAGGTAGTTACCAACATTTTTTAATAGGCTATTTAACTTTACAAAAATTAAAATAAATAAATAATTGTCCTTTTACAAAAAAGCATTGACAAGCACACATATATGAGAAGTCCTTTATATGATCTTTATTGGGGGTGCTGATCGTCGAGTTGTTTAAGACATCAGCCTTTGGATCTGTGTTAGATATAGGTTCAAATCCTAACTAGACAATGTTCTAATAATCTGTGAAAAGAATACAAAATTAACCTGTAATACCATTAACTTCCCATTTACTGACCATGAAAGTATCCGGTTTACTGTTTCTTGTGGTAATTTGACACCATAGCAGGATCCAAATTCACAATTAAATACTTCCAACTTTTTTACCACTTAAACAGGTTGGCTTTTTAACACTTTCATGCCACCTCCAACTTTTGACAATAGGGTAGACAAGTTAAATTTTAAGCAATAACTCATTTTTTGTAATAACTCAATCTATCTAACATGCAAAAAAATACTTAACAAGATTTGATTGACTTACAAGTCTAGAGGATAGAAGAAAAGGACCAAGTATTGTCCCCTGAAGTCACAAATGTCAATCTCCTTAAAGTCACCATCGACAACAGCAGTCCCCTTGAACGCTGGGGCCGGATGTTGTACTTTTACTAAACAACTGTGACCTACATGAATACCTGGAAACAGAGTTATAAAAGTTACATTAACAGCACTTTTTACATTGTAGAATTATTACAATGTATTATTGGCTGAAGTGAATAAAAAGTAGTACTTGCTGAGTTACACTGATTTTAAAACAATTACTTTATTACAAGTCAATAAAAATAAAGGTACTAGTATTATTTAAAATGTCTTTGAATCTCAGGAAAAAATACAATTCAACTGGAAGATTAGAGGATAAAGCCAACTCTTGCAAAAAGGCTTACGATCTTAGTCTGAGAAAACTCAAATAGACATAACAAGGATTTGATTACAGAATCACTTAATAAAAACAAGACTCTATGGGGGGTGATAATTTAGAACGGGCTTCAAAAAGACTAATTAGAAATTCATCATGGTCCCTCAAAGAGAACAATACAACAATTAGCTGTACTGAGTCTATATGCCAACATTTCAATAGGTTTTTTGAGAATGTCGCTTAGGAAGCTCTAGGGGTAAATGTGTTAACAAGAAAAAATGATAAGCTAAATAAAGAAAGGCGGCCACAGCAGCTCCTTTTAATCCTTTTTATCTTCAATCAACTAGTCTGCATCAACTAGTAAAACAAATCATCAACTTTGCTAAACCATCATATTCTGTAGGGGTTGATGACATATCACGTATATGAAGTTTTTTAGTACATACCACTAATATACTAAAAAAAGTCCTTTGTTCAAGGAGAGTTCCCTACCAAAATGAAAACATCAAAGGTCTATTTGCTCCACAAGAAAGGGTAAACGGATAAGATTTAAAACTACAGACCAATCTCTCTTGTAACAACATTTTCCAAGATCGTTGAACGGATCGCGCCAGGACGGTTTAGGAGTCATCTTCAAGCTAACAACATTAACCTTAAAGAACAACATGGCTTTATCTCTGGACATTCAACTAGAGCTGCTCTGAATGAAAACGTAGAAAACATAATCCACAACCTGGATGCTGGAAAAACAACTATAAATACGTTTTTAGATTTAAGTAAAGCTTATTGACAGCCTTGATCACAATCTGCTCTTGGAGAAGCTTTACAACTTAGGGATCATCAACGGAGCCTACAGATTTAAGCCACTACTGGTAAAAAGAGGAGGGCCACAGGGCTCCGTGCTGGGGCCGGTCTTGTTCACTCTATTCACTGCTGATCTTCCCACCCACCTACAAGATTACTGTAAAACTGAAAATATACACAGCTATGACATTGACCTGCAGATTAGCAGTTATTTGGCTGATCAACTTGAGCCGGTTCAATACCTAAATCTCCCCGGCTCATGTGTGTTTTATATAGTGTATGTGTGTGTGGTTTATTGGCTGCAGAGGCCACTGACCATTTGAAGGCGTTTGGCCTTTCCGGTAGAGTGGCAAAGACTCCGAGCCGTGGTGTACAAGTTAGGAGTAGCTCCAAGTTAAAATTTTTGTTTAACTAAGTGTTTTATTTAGTTTTGCTGAGCTGTTCTCCTTCTAACATGTGCGGCTAAGTTTACGGCCCCTCACTGATGAGTAAGTTTTGCTTTCTTTTAAATTTTAGTGATTATTTTTATTTTTCATACTGTGAAGGTTAAGAGCACATGGTTTTCCAAATTGTAGTTTTGCCTTTTATTAAATTTTAGTACTTCTGGCTGTTAACTAATTTTTAAATTGGCTTTCAAATTAATTCTCTTACACTTTTATTAGTTTTCACCCTTTCTATTCGGCCTAAATTTAATTTTCTGTCTCTCAGTGAGGACCAGTCCTAGGCTATATGTTACAGTTCATTTTTATTCTGCAGCCAATATTGTTTGTTATGTGTCACTTGTTATGTAGTTTTTGTAAACAAACCCAGAGAGACTGCTGAAGGTTCATTTTACTAAATTTTTAAGCCTTTCTGAGAGATGTAACGTTCTTCGGGTCTTTTAGCCCATATCTCCCCCTTATAGCCTAATTGGTTAATTTAAGGCCTTCTGCCATCAAATTTTAAATTTAGATTCCTGTTAATAGGCTGCTACTTATGGCCATCAGTTTTTTTTCTAATAATTTAATTTTTTTTACCAAGAGTAAAACGCTTAAATTTTTGTTCTGTGACAGAGGGGATTTTCATACTAACTTTCTTTGGGGTTGTTGTTTTGAGTTGGGAATTTTATTTTAAGTGCAGGATGCCCTTCCCCTGCTTTTCACCAATTTTGAGCCAATTCTGTCAATAAATGCCTGTTTTAAAAATGTTTTAACCAAATTGTTACGTATGGTAGGCTACTGCGTATACCTCAAATAAATTTCTTTATAACTTATTGTTTTAGTCTTTTAAATGGAATATCTTGTTTATTTATTGTTTTCTAATGTTACCAGCTTCTATATTAAGGTTTATTTTAATTTTTATCAGTAATTGATTGGTCTGTGATATTTTGAAATTTTGGTAATTTAACTTAACTTAAAATTCTTGATAGATAATTTTTGGCAACTTTACTTTTATTAAAATCTATATTGTTTGGCAACTATTTTTAATTATTATTAACTTTAAAAGGGTACTAGGCTGAAACCTGGTTTCGGGGTCCAGGAGATGAGTTGATTTTCTGCTGCCATCTCTCCATCATGCGTGGTCGCAGAGAACCTTCGCTTTTGCGCTCTGCTGAAGGACGGCCACCATGATGGACATTTCTACTAGTCAACATCTGTGATACCCTGCCCATATTCTTTATTTATTTGTTATTGTTATTGTTGCCATTTATATAGTTTATATTTTGTTATTTAATTTTAAGTTAGTTTTAGATATTATTTAGTTATTTCTTGGATTTCATTAGGAGCCCGCCCTTAGCCGAAGGATACCGGGTGGAATTGGCATTTCTTGTTTCAAATTATGGCGTTTCTAATTTTTGTATGCAGGTGCACCTGACGAGGATTGTTTGAGGTATACTACTGCAGGCACTTTTTATTTTTTTTTTATTTATAGTATATATATATATATTTATTTTTGACTGGATAGGCCTATGCGGTGTCTTAGTAAATGAACCTGAGTATACTGACCACGGTGTTCTTTTTTTACCTAGTTTGTTTTGATCCGGCATCCCGTTCGCCACCATGGGCGCGCGCTTCCCTGATGGTTTGCTGTGGGTGTGCGAGCGGCGATGTACGGTTTCAATGGTAGCAGAGCGTGGTTAGCTGCTCTCTCAGCTGTCTCTCAGTTCTGGTTTTGTTTGTTGGTGTAGGTTAGTGTTAGGTAGGGGGAGGTTAGAGTACACAATTTTTTTTTCATTAGGAGCTCGCCCTAGCACAGGATACCGGGTGGAATTGGTTTAGTGTCTTGCTTCCTGCAGACTTACCCTTTGCAGGGAGCAAGGGACTCTAAATTGCTTAACCGCTAAATTTATCTAACTGTACTCTACTTCTCCCCTATCAATGTGTTGTTTTGTTATATTTATTGCTTCTGTGTTTGTAGGTTGTGGTTAGTGTATATTTGCAGGGTATCCTTCTATTAGGTAGCGGGTATTAAGTTCTTCACTTGGACCTCGTCAGTGTAAGCCTTTTGTGAGTTGAGTCCACTTAGGTTACTAAGTAATTGTTGCGTACGCTTTGTTGTTTATTGTGGTATTTATTTGTCTTAATTGTTTGGTATGGCGTTTTCCCTGGTGCCTGAACATCTACGCAAGCCCGAGTTGGTTTTTGAGGTCCTGGCGAGAGGACAGAAGCCCGAGGGAGATGTGAGAGCATTAAGAGCTCAATTACGGGCTTGTATAGCGTTGGACCGCAGCTGGAATGCAGAGTTCCAAATTAACACAGAATTTGAGTTTTGTAAAACCCGCATGGAGGAATTAGAAGACGATATTAATTTTGAGTCACTTCCCATGTCCGGGTCAGCAAAGGCTAGATTGGCATCTCAGCTTTTACATTGGCGTGACAGAATAGTTTTACTTATGTCAGCTCCTAGTTTAAACTCTGATATTAAAAGTTGGGCTTTTTCGGCCAGTAACAAATTAAAACAAGCCTTAGATGGTTTGAGTGAGGTGCGCTCGGTGAAAGAGAAGGGGGTACTATTTACCGCTGTCACTCCAACGGAGGTTCCCACTACCATTACTTTTGCTAACCATCCACCGGCTCTTTCTTTCGAGCCTCCCAGAGTTACTATGTCTCCGATGGGTAGTGGTGAGGCATCATCTATAGTTGTGCCTTCCTTTTCTAGCTTTGGCAAACTGCCCCATCCTTTGGGGAGTGTTTTACAACACTTCCCCAGAGTTGATGGGCTTGACACTAATTTACTTATCCATTTCCTTCTGGAAGTTTTTAAGCTAAGAGAATTTCCTGGTATGACAGATGCCATGCTTATGCAGATTTTAGCGCAGTTTTTCCTTAAGGCCGCTTTTTGATCGCCTTCTAGACTGCCTTAAGAGAGGTGCCACCTTTGACCAGTTCCACGCCGAGATCTTGGAGTTCTTTGTACCTGCTCGGGTTAGGGAGCGCTTGCGGGTGGAACGCGTTTACCGTCCTCAGGCACCAGACCGTTGAGCCATTTTGTCGGGGAGATACGGGATGTAGCCCGGGCGTTGCGCTTGAGCTTGAGCGAAACGGAGTTGGTGAGCCTTATTTTGGAGGGCATTAAACCTGAAGAACGCTCCCGTTTGATTTTTTGTAGCCGTCCCGCATCTTTTGCGGATTTGGACCGCCTCTCCATCATCTCTAGAGGGGTTCAGGATGCGGATGATCAAAGGGAGGCCATGTCGAGGCATCTTCCTCACTTGCCTCCGGGGCCGGTCCATGCTCCGGTGCAGTCTGAGCCAGCAGCTGCTCCTTCCCGTAGGCAGCCTCCTACCTGTTATGGCTGCAAGCAAGTGGGACATATTAGACCGTTTTGTCCACTTAATAAAAAAAACTAGTAAGCTTGCGGACGAGTAAGCCCGACTCGTGCCGTAAAGGTAATTTTGAGGGCAAATATGTACCTGATTTTGATGGTAAAAGGGTAGCTGGTTTAATGCAGAACAGAAAGAAAACAGAAAGAAATAGACTTGGGAACAGTTATCATCGTTGGCCGAGAGGGGAGGTTGCTGCTCTGGCTGCGCAGGGAGTAAGGGCTGCCCGCTCAACCTGCCCACAACTGGATGTACTTGTGGGGAATGTGGTGCAGAAGGCCCTGGTTGATTCTGGGTCAGCACGCAGCCTGATTTCTTTGTCGTTTTTTGAAGATCTAAAATCCTCTGGGCTAATACGGCAGGTTGAGCCTAGTTCACTTATCTGCTGGACTGCTTCACGCACACCCTTTACCTATTATCTGTAGTGCCCAGATTCACATCAAAATTAATTATTTCTCTTGGGATTGGAGCTTTTTGGTGGCTAAGGACCTGACTTTTCCTTTCATCTTGGGAGCAGATTTTATCGGAAAAACTGGCATGATTTTGGATTTGGCCTCTAGTCATGTTTTCTTTGCTTTCGCCAGGCGGGTGCTCGTTCCCTTTTCAGATGTCGAGTCTCGTGGGACTGCTGCTTTAGAGATGGAAGATAAGAGCTTGACTCCTCCTGACCAACTAGGACATCTTACGCCGAAAGAGGCTGAGGACATAAGGCAGATTTGTTCCAGTTTTCCTGAAGTCCTAACTGACAAACTGGGCACGACCAATCTCTTGGAATACGAGATTCGTCTTACAGACGCCCGTCCTGTACGTTCCCATCCATATAAGCTTGCTCCGCCCAAGATGGAAATTCTGAGAAATATGATTGATGATTTACTTAAGAGTGGGGTAATCGAGCCGTCTTGCTCAAATTTTTCCAGTCCAGCGTTTCTAGTGCCGAAACCTAATGGGAAGTCCAGATTGGTCCTGGATTATCGAAAGCTCAATGCTCAGATAGAAATTGACTCCGTGCCTCTCCCCGATTTGCATTCTGCTTTCGACTGGTTTGGTAAGGCCAAGTATTTCTCCATTTTTGATCTTAATCAGGCATATCATCAAATTCCTCTAAAACACGAGTCTCGACCTCTCACTGCCTTTTGTGTGCCTTGGAATTTGTACCAGTTCACCCGAGTGCCAATGGGCTTGGCTGTGGGGGCCCAAACACTCACCAGACTCCTGGATTCTATCTTTCATGATGTCAAATTTAAGTTCGTGTTCAACTATCTGGATGACCTGCTTGTGTACAGTGAGAGTTATGAGGAGCACTTGACTCATCTAGAGGAAGTTCTAACTAGGCTGCGAGAGTCTGGCCTTACCGTCAATCCTGAAAAGGTGAGTTTTGCTCAGCCTGAAATATCGTTTCTGGGTCATCTTGTCTCTTCTCGAGGTGTTTGTATTGATCCAGAGAGAACCCAGGCAATCAGGGAGTTTCCTCCTCCTAAGGATGCCAAGGGGATTGCCCGTTTTGTGGGAATGATAAATTTTTATCGTCGTTTCATCCCCAATGTTGCTGAAGTGGCGGCCCCTCTGAACTCTCTTAGGAAAAAGGGTGCCAAGTTTGAGTGGGGTGAAGCGCAACAGACTGCTTTTGAGCAGCTGAAAGAGGCAGTGATGCAGCCTCCAGTCTTGGCTATGCCTGATTTCAGTCGTAAGTTCGTCTTGCAAACTGATGCTTCCTCCTTAGCCGTTGCTGCTGTTTTATCACAAGAAGTAGATGGTATCCGGCAGCCCATAGCTTATGCTTCACGCACGTTAACCCCTTGTGAGAAGAAGAGTTGTTCTGTTTATGAGCTGGAATGTTTGGCTGTCGTGTTTGGAATTAATAAGTTCAGGCGTTACCTAGAACATAAAGAATTTTTGTTGGAAACCGACAACCAGGCACTTTCTTGGCTCCTTGCCCACCCCCGTTAGCTCGGGAAGATTGGTCGCTGGGTAGTCCAAATTTCTGCCCTTAAGTTCACAGTGCAGCACGTGCGAGGCACCCAAAATATCATAGCGGACACTCTGTCACGCATGTATCACTTACCCAACGACCACCAGAATTTATCAGAGCCGCCATGTTGTGGCGTGCTCCTAGACTTTCCTCTGGCATTTTCGGACATTGTTCCACACCAACTTAAGGATCCCGAGCTGACTGCTATCATCAATGAGCTTAAAAACGGAGGTGCCTACCCTCCTTATTTTCTGTACCGAGGTGCTCTATGCTGCCGTGACAAGCAGCGGAGAAAACCTAAGTTAGTGCTGCCAAGCTTTCTTGTACCGATGGTCTTTCAGTATTTTCATTCTTCTCCTGTGGGCGGACATCTAGGAATTCATAAGACCATCGCGAAGATTAGGGATCAGTTCATCTGGAAAGGTATGGACCGGGATATTGCAGCTCGAGTACGTTCTTGTGAACTGTGCTCGCTAAGCAAACCCGCTCAAAATACCAAGTTGGGTCTTTTGTCATCTGAGGTGGCGGAAAAACCTTTGGAGAAGGTTTTCATTGACTATGTTGGGCCTCTCCCGCGTAGCAAGTCCGGAAATAAGTTCCTACTTGTTTGTGTGGATGCCTTCTCCAAGTTTGTTTGGTTGTTCCCATTGCGGAGTGCTACCGCGCAGCTCACGGTGCAAGCACTTCGTAACCATTTTTTTCAACACTTTGGAATCCCCGCCACCTTAGTTTCCGATAATGGTTCACAGTTTGTCTCCAATATATTTAAAAGAATGTGCTTTGGGCACGGAATCCGCCATGTGACTACTTCCCCTTTCTATCCTCAGCCTTCTCACGCCGAACGGTTTAATCGCAATCTTCGATCTGCTCTCATTGCCTTTCATGCGGAAAATCAGACCACCTGGGATCAACAACTACCTTGGATCCAATTTGCCTTTAATACGGCCCAGCATGAAAGTCACAAGGCGGTACCTTTCGAGTTATTATTTGGCTTTCCGCCAAAACAACCCTTTGGCGAACCTTTGGAAAATTAGCGATCTTCTGCCACCTCCTGGTACTCCCAATGTGAAAGCCACTTGGGAGGCAGCCAGGCGGAATCTCATTCGGGCTAGGGAGTTAGTAAGGAGGAAGTACAACCGAGGTCGTATTGCCAATCCCTTCCAGGTGGGGGATCTAGTTTACTGCAAGGCTCACCCAGTCAGTTCGGCTGTGGATAAAAGAGCTGCTAAACTTTGCTACAGGTGGACTGGTCCCCACCGCATCTTGAAGTTTCTGACTCCGGTGACTGCCCGACTGGGAGATCCTCAGTCCGGGAAGATTTTCAGGAAGGCGCACATATCCCATCTGAAGCCTTGCCGGAGTCATCCGTGATTTCTCTTTAGTCTGTGCGGGAGGGTTTTAGGTCCAGAGGCCTGATCACCTCTGCTCCTTCTTCCTGATCAAGGTTCCTGTTTTCTTCTTTGTACCCACGCAACTCTTGGAGGGATTTCTTGCCTCCAACTGGATTTTCTTGGTTTTACCTTCTGCAGACTTCAGGGTTTCCGGTTTATAATTCTTCAACCATTGGGGGGAGAGGCATTTCGTTTGGTTCTTCATTTTGAAGAAATTAACAGAGGGGAGTTCCTCCTTTTGGGGGGGGAGTCTGAGCCGGTTCAATACCTATATCTCCCCGGCTCATGTGTGTTTTATATAGTGTATGTGTGTGTGGTTTATTGGCTGCAGAGGCCACTGACCATTTGAAGGCGTTTGGCCTTTCCGGTAGAGTGGCAAAGACTCCGAGCCGTGGTGTACAAGTTAGGAGTAGCTCCAAGTTAAAATTTTTGTTTAACTAAGTGTTTTATTTAGTTTTGCTGAGCTGTTCTCCTTCTAACATGTGCGGCTAAGTTTACGGCCCCTCACTGATGAGTAAGTTTTGCTTTCTTTTAAATTTTAGTGATTATTTTTATTTTTCATACTGTGAAGGTTAAGAGCACATGGTTTTCCAAATTGTAGTTTTGCCTTTTATTAAATTTTAGTACTTCTGGCTGTTAACTAATTTTTAAATTGGCTTTCAAATTAATTCTCTTACACTTTTATTAGTTTTCACCCTTTCTATTCGGCCTAAATTTAATTTTCTGTCTCTCAGTGAGGACCAGTCCTAGGCTATATGTTACAGTTCATTTTTATTCTGCAGCCAATATTGTTTGCAACTGGAAATGGAAAACTTTATTTGCTGTTAGCCTTTTTCAAGAATACTGCGTAAACAATGACCTTGTATTTAATGAAGACAAGACCACACAACTGGTTCTTGGAAGATGCAACAAAGTCCTAAAATCAAACTGTATATTCAACAAAAAATCTTGGGAGTTATCATCGATGATCGGCTCTGATATGGCATGGCCCTATGTCTTAAGCTAAGATCTGCAATATTTGCAATAAAGCAAATTCAGACCATCACATTGTAAGAGACCCTAGCTAAACATTGTAATTTATTGTAACTGACAGCATTCTCATCTTGATGTTGATGTATAAAGATTTTGGTATTCTGTATACTATCGAAGGATAGTACTTTCTTCACATTTCCTAGACCCAGTAATATTTGTTCCAGATTCACTTGAACAACAACCAACACGCTGTAGAAAATGCTTTGTATCTGTAGAATCTAGCTAGATTAGGTCACATTGTGCTTTAGTTCAGTTACCATCAGCGACATTAGTATGTTCATGAACGTAGCTGTTTCGTGAGCATCAACACGTACTTGACAAACAACTAATGCGGTTTGAGGATAATAGTGTAAATTTTGTACAGCCAAGTTTCTGTCTGAAAGTGATGATACATGATGAACTTTGACATCAAAGGGAGGAAATTAAAATTTTATGTGCTGTGGCTTGTTTAAATTTCAAGTTGGAATAATTCCATCAACTCTCTTTCCCAATTCCTTAATGTAATTTTCTGTTTCTCCTGATGGCATTTTCACCTGATCTCTTTAATTTTTGCCTTCTTATTGCTCCTCATTTAGGAAAGTTTTGTAGTACAGTTTGTAATTTTCTAATTGCTCTTTAACATTCATAACACTTCACTTCTAACCTCATGCATTATACCAAGTAATGTGTAGAAAATTCCAAGTAATTTATAGCTTTTTTGTTTTACTGCTTATTAAATGTAGTTTACAAAAATAAAAATAATATCCTTAATACATTTTTTAATACATATACATAAAAAGGAAATTAAAATTTTAAAATTGTAAGTTTGTTGATAAAAACTATACAGCTAAAAATATTAGACATAAAAATACCTATTCATTTTATGTTAATGTAATTGTTAATCTAAGGAAACAAAAGTTATAGGCCTAGCCTACTTACAAGAGGAGTAACATACATTTTCGTAAAGACGTCATTTATCATTTTTGCCATTTCTGAACAAGTAAATGTAACATCAGCTTATAAATTAATAAAAACCAAAGGCATTTCTGATAAAATTACCCCTAAATTGAGTGCTTTGATTGTTACATACGAAATTCCTTTCCATTCTTCCTTTTAAGTTTGCAGTCCATAGTTTTGTCTGTTGTCCCCACCAGCTAATGGGTTGTCATGTTGCTCCTTACTATATCAGAAGCGTGATATTGGTGATCCAGAGCAGTTTTGTCTATATACAATATACACATTCAAAACTATTTGAGCCATTACACTAAAGGTAGCTTTCTCCAAGTACTTCACTGTGTGTGCCTTTTGTCTAAATAATTGTACAGCATCTGGACATTCACATCAATGTTGCCCATGATATAACTATCAACAACTTCAGATATTTTGCATATCAAATAACCAGTATGTCTCCTTTATAGTTTATCAACAGATTGGGCCTTGCTTTTTGTTGACAATTGGATGTTTTATCTTCTTTTCTTCCATCCCAAGCAAAAGCAACTCATTTTGGTGCATATATAACTTTTGCTCTTCTTGCAATTTCTGTTTCATCTCAATAAGGACACCTTTTCTATTTTTACACAGGTTATGCTCAGGGTTTTCAAAATAAGAAAACTGAGTACTGTTTCCACGATCATTTGATTTGTCAACTATTTTCCATAACAAATTTGGGTCTTGATCGGTGTATTAGACATACTTTGACGCACATCATTGTTAGAATTATTAATTCTAGGCCTACCTCTATGTTTTCCTTTAGAAGTAGGTCTCAGTGGAACAATAGGCCTACCAGATGAAGTTCTTGGTTGAGCAACGTTCTCATCTGCTGAATTCAAGTAGGGTCTTCATCCGTGTCATCTAAATACGAGGGCCATCCGGAAAGTAGTACCCGTTTCCGCCGCGTGAGGCGCTGACGACGCGAGTAGCCGCTGGTCAAGGTCAGATCGCTTCAGTGGCTTGTCTGCCTTCTCTGTTACAAGTTCCGTGACGCTAGCATTGCCTGTGTTGTTTCTGTGGCAGTTCATAATGTTTAAAAAAATTGAAAACGCCGCCAGTTGTGAAGTGAGTGAGGGCTGTAATAAAATTTCTCAACACAAGAAACGTTCGACCTTGTGATATTCATCGCCAATTAAAGGGAGTGTATGGAGACAATGTGATGGAAGAGTCATCTGTTCGGCGCTGGTGTCGTAATTTCAACTTGGGGAGGGGGAACACACACGACGATGAGCGTTCAGGGAGACCATCTGTCATTACAGATCAACTGCTGAGGTCAGTAGACGAATTCGTGATGAACGATCAGCGCGTCACAATTGATGACATCTGTGAACATTTCCCTAATGTTTCTCGAACAATTGTTCATGAAATTGTCAAAGACCATCTGCATTATTCAAAAATTTGTGTAAGGTGGGTCCCTCGCAAGCTTACAGATGAGCACAAAAACCAAGCGTATGGCTGCTGCATTCACATTTTTGGAACGTTATTCTGATGAAGCAGACACGTTCTTGAATCGCATAGTTTTTTACTGGTGATGAAACGTGGGTTTGTTATGCTTCACCTGAGAGTTAAAGACAGTCAATGGAGTGGCATCATACTCATTCACCAAAGAAACCAAAAAAATTCAAGACTGTTCTGTCCACCAGGAAACTTATGGCAACCATTTTCTGGGATCGACGTGGTGTACTGCTTATTGATTTTATGGCCCGTGGAGACACTATTAACGCTAATGCGTATTGTGAAACATTAAAGAAATTACGGCGGGCAATACAAAATCGACGGAGAGGTCTATTGTCTGATGGCGTCATTCTCCTCCATGACAATGCCAGGCCTCATGCAGCGGGAATAACACAACAACTTCTGCAGCAATTCAATTGGGAAAATTTTTGACCATTCCACCGTATAGCCCAGACTTGGCCCCTTCAGATTTTCATCTCTTTACAAAAACTTAGAGTTTTTGGCGGGAAAAAGATTTGACAGCGATGAAGAACTTAAAGAAGGCGTGACTACGTATTTCAATCGGCTGGCGGCGGAGGAATATGACGCTGGAATACAAAAACTCGTCACACATTATGACAAATGCTTAAATTTGCTTGGAGATTATGTGGAGAAGTAGTTTAAGGTATGCTCTTTTCAATAAAAATGTTTATATTTGTTAATATTTACTTCTGTGTCTTTATTTCACAAACGGGTACTACTTTCCGGATGGCCCTCGTAAGTCCCAGATAATTCACTCTCACTTTCCACTCCTAATTCCCCTTTTGATTCAGAAGAAATGTTGTCAAGATAGCTATCACTCAAATCGTTGTCACTAAATACACCAACAACACTTGCAATTAAGTTAGTAATTAGTGTATTTTCGCTTACGGGAGACTTTGAGTGATTCTTTTTAATTATTTTAAAATCAAACAAATAACGTACTAAAGTTTAACTGCTGTACTTTACACATTTTAACCAAAAACATGAAGCAAGATGGAATATTTACAACCTTGTGAAATACATCTATCTGCAACAAGTATGGGTAGTCAACCAATAAAAATTGCAATTTCTCAGTCACAGACCAACAAAATACAAAGTTAAAGATTAATGATATAATTTATTTGGATACAATACATATCTATTAAATTTCAAAGCATTTAATAAAATAGTGGCCAGTAAAATAATAAAAAGTACACGCCACACTAAATGGATGTCGGGAGTTGACACCATTTTTATGACACCACATCCTATAGTACAGACATCAGGGTTAAAAGAGTTAAGAGATTAATTTTAAAGACTTTTGGAAGCCTATTATACTTGAAATTTTCATTGTCAACTGGGTGTTAAAATACAAACAATTCATAGAGTTCTTTTCCAGAGAAAGGACTTCAATGTCATCAGTGGACGATATTGCCAAGACGTGCATTTGAGCAAGTTATCACAGTCTTAACTTCACACAGTTCGGGGAAAGAGCCTAAGTCTACAAAAGTAGAATAATAACTGCATTGTAGTATACAGTAAGGAAGTTACAATGACCATTAGTTCCTGATGGCAATTAGTAGTAACCACCTAGTGATAGCAGTTATTTTACTCACTTCATTTCAATAAAATGCAATTTCTTTGCAGTGATACCTCTAACTATTATTTTACTTCTTTGTATTCACTTAACTTACTATAAACTAGTATTTTACTTTTTGCATTACCTTTTTAAAATTTCTCGAGATTTTAGATAGATTTCAGAAAATATGCTACAACAACCATCCTTGTGACAGAATTTCCAAACAATTTATATAAGTATTAGGCCATTACAATCCTCATAAAAAGACGTATGTTAGTATGTACATGAACAGGAAAGTTAGAATATTATACAGCATAATCTTTTTTTTTCAAGAAAAGGAGAAGCCAACCCCCTTTTAAGCTTTATTCTGCCCGTCATCATGGGCCACTGGCCTGTGTGAGGATCTTATCAAACAGAATAAGGGGGAGAGTCGATACAGTACAAGTCGATACTGATAAAAAGTGCAATGGTCACAGACAGGATTCGATCCTGCGCTATCTCTAACTCAGATTCAAAGTCCAACGTCTTAGACCGCTCGGGCCATCGGCACTCCCTAGAAATAATTCCCTAGAAAACCTAGTAGGTTTTTAAAAAACCCCTCTAACTGTGCGTTTTTTTGCACTTTAATGATGAAGTTTGAAGTTGCACTTTTCAAACTTCAACAATGTTTGTTATGATAAGATTAAATAGTTATCTGCCAGCAAAACCTACTGGAAAGCAACTTATATACTGGATTAAGAGCTTGTATTTATAATAAAAAAAATAGTGATAATTCCATCAAATAACTAATAGGAATATATCGAGTTTAATTTCGATGAGATTGTACACCACTTGACCTTAGCCGATGTACAGAATGAATGTGTGACAGTAAGCCGCCACACAGCGATCTCTCAACAACAATAAACATTGCAATGTGAACTATTCAGCAGAGAGCACAGTGCTTTGTTATGGTTAACGGAATTTAAAATTGTCCAATGCACTTTCCAACATGTTTATGACACTGATCATTTCAGCTAATTGCCTAATATGTTGGTATGAGTGGTTTCAAGAAACTGAAAGCATTGATGTTAAAAAGTTCCCCTGGATGTGTTAGACCAAAATAGTAATGAAACAGTCGAGCATAAAGATGGAAATGTACATTATTTAAGAGGACAAAGAAACTAATTGCTAGGCGAAATTGACAACTCAGGAATCCCAAAACAACAAAATGTGTTACATCTTTATGCTTACAAAATCCAACTTAAACATGATGAACTACAGGACAACTACAGAGTTAGCACATAACATGCTTATTTACAGTGACAAAAATGTTTTGAAACACATCACCTTCACAGATGAAGCTACAATTTATGTCAATGATTGCATCGACCATCATAACTGTAGGACATGAGGGTCTGGACAACCAAATGAAATTGTTAAGTACGTTAACATTCTCCGAAGTTAAACGTGTGGTGCGGTTAGATGCACAACAGAGTGATTGGCCCTTTCTTCTTTATTGGAAAAACAATCAAAGGAAATATTTACTTGAAACACAATCCAGCAAGTAAGTTTTCTAACAGATTAAAATTGAACATGAGAACAGACAGTCATTAATATTCAAGAAAATGGTGCTCACCGACACTTCCTACTGGAACTCTTCAGATAGATTGTGGAGTCCAGATTGCACACTCTGGAGTTGGACTCAATCATTCACATTGCATCAACCCTTCCCATCATAACTTTGTATATACGATAATGGTATGTTATAAAGGATTTCGTGAACCTCTACATTGAGAATAATAACAGTTTACCACCCTTAGAACTAACTTATTAACTGTATCTTTTAAGATCAAGTCTTCAAGGCAGCAGCAATTCAAAATATTGAAAAGGTTGTGTGATTTTAACTCAGCTATGATGAATCACTCACTACAAACTTCAAAAACTGCATGATTCAATGTGTGTGTAGTATGAATTATAGTTAGCTAAAATATATTATCTTGCTAACTTCTATTTAAGGTACATACCTCTAACACACTGTACTGATGGAATTGATATCTGAGAGATATAATTCCTCGTCGCTAAAACTGTGGTTGCACTTTCATTTTTCAAGACATTGGCTGTTGTTTGAGCCTGAAACAAAGAATAGGTAGGTAAGGTTACTGGAGAATTCTATGCATCACTTGTAATCCAAATATAAAATAATCCATAGATACTAACTAATCTAACATTTTTGTATATGAAAACTCATTTTCATACAAATTAACAAATACTTCATAATAACAGAACTTGTTAACTTACTAGAAGCATAATACAACAAACAAATGCATTTATTTGAAATATTTTCACACTGCGTTGAAATATTGTTTGTTCACACTTAATTCAATTCTTGAAATATTTCGGCCTCACTGTTAAGAGTCATCTTCTCTAACAGATAATTTAAATTTAAAGCAGGTAATTTAAAACTGAATCTGTCTGCTGTGGCTCTTCACATAATTATATTTATTATATTGTTTTTACTTATATTTATAAAACTGTTTATTAATAGAACAGTAATGTAATTAATAATTAATTAAATTTTGTAAGAACCTAAATGACAACTTGTGAGTGAAATAAAAACTGATATCGTTAACATTTTTCAAATTGTAGAATGCTAATTTGCACTTATAAAAAATTCAATGGTTAGTTTTGTCAATGTTTATAGCACTTACTCAAACAGTTCAAACCTAGTTTAAGGCAAAAAATAAGTTTTACTTGTGATATGCCTTGAAACATTTACTGAGACATAGCGCTGGAGTGTCTGGACATCCTAAACACTTTCCCTTGTACACAACAACATCGTCTAGTTGTCATCACCTAGATTTCTCTTAGTCGGCAGACGTTCGTGTGTGATTTCTTGAATCCGTACAACTTTATTGTTTCATGTAGGAGTTAGGAGGCTCCGTATAACATTTTCTCTGAATTTTAACATTTTGTTTTTTTTAGCAATGTTATAATTGTTGTACAGGAGATATGAATTTAGCAAGCCTATTTGATTGAAGAGGATAAGTAGATTTCTGTACCATCGTATACACATCCTTTCACTAGGGTAGTAGCTCATGAGTTGATCTTTTTAATCAATGCCACTCATGTATTCATTATACTCTATTATGGGCAGGGGTTTCTCCTTTTCTTCTCCTCTTTCGTTTACAGCAACATTCATGGTATTTTCATACTGAGAGGGCGGATACAAAACTAACGTCTCTCCACTTACCAATGACCATACCATTATAGTACTTGGATACAGTTTTCGCCCTTTTTCAATGGTTTTTTTTTCACGACCTTAGCTGGAAGATTAACTCTGTCTTTACGCAGTGTACCAGTAATGTATGTTTTTTTTTATAGAGATTTTGCTAGTGATACTCTGTTGTGAAAGTTATCAGCAAAAACAGAATTTCCCCTTTCAAATCTTTCAGATAGAAAATGCATAACTACCTTTTCTGTGTGCCCTGGTCCAGACAGCGCATCCATTGCCCCTGCATGAACGCTGAACTTCAGTACGATTCCATTCGATTCAGTCAACATATACAGCTTGATACCGTATTTGTGCCTTTTTTTTTTATATTGCCTAAACACTAAGCATCCTCTCCATAACACCACAGACTCATCTAAAGAGAGCTCCTATTTAGGTATGTAAATATTCTCCATCTTGTTGTTGAGATAGTCCACAGCAGGTCTAATTTTATAAGCAGTCAGGCGAATTGTCTTGATTTGTGTGAAGTGAAGGCATTGTAAGATCAAGAAGAAACAATCTCTTGACATATACGGGCCAAAACTATTGTACATCAGGTCAATCCTCCAATACATTTCCAGTTGAGGCATTCACACAATACCTGTATGTAGTCAAAGTCCAAGAAATGTTTTTTAGCTCTGGCAGAGTGGGTGGTTTCCACTGACAGATGTCAGACTTTAGTAATGTTTGACAAAAAAATATCTTCATAGTTGGGATTGGTTTCTCTACCAATAGATTCCAAAAACACTTGGTCCATGATTAAATTAAAATAGTCAATAGTAAATGATATTAGTAGTTGCGTAGGCGTGGACATATTGCTGTCAATATTGTCGACAGAGAAACTAGGCTGTGGTTTGTTAAGAGCTGAGATGAATTACAATCTGTTTCTCGGTCGTCATAGTCAAATGCGGGATCAGACTCTACCACTATCACTTGGTGGCTTCCAACTATCACCACTGCTATAACAATCCTCTGATTCCGAATCAGAAGCAATTTAGCTATCTATTTCACTCACTGTCAGTTTATTGCTATCGCAAAAGTTATCATCATCACTTAAACTTTTGTCATTATTTACTTCACAAAATACTTAACAACTACAAACAAACTGATCAGCACAGAAGAATAACCTCCTATGATAACCAAAACACACCTGTAACAACAAGGGAGGATGCATAATATCGCTACATGGCGGGAAATTATAGCGTGCCAAACATTGTTTACAACACTGTAAGGCGTCAGCCGCATATGGCGTGGCACTGCCAAAACACAGATGAGCATTTTCATCATCCAACGTGTTAACAAACAATCCCAAGGAAGCTGAGCAGCAGTAGCTGTATGCCTGTAGTAACTTGCTCTCTATGCACAGACATGAAAACTTCTGGCAGTAATATACACCAAACAGATAATTTGCCATTTGCCCTGATATTAGTGTTCAGGTGCTCTAAGTCTTTCTGTGAAGCTGGCCATGTTGATTTGTGCAACATTTTGTCATTCTGATAGTGTTATAAATTGTGTGTTTTTTTAATTAAGTAGTCAAGTGTTTTATTTAATTAATAATAGTGTTGAGTACAACATTTTTGCAGTTATTTATATTTTAATTTTTAATTAAAATGTTGTGGGCAATCGTAAGTGTCAAGAAATATATTAAAACTATAGACCTTCTGGTATAATATTTTTATATACTATAAAATGTATGTTGGAACTTTGTATTTAAGTACTGTTTTGGGAAATAAGTTTATTTACATAATCTCTTTTTTGAAACTGCACAATGTTCTTGTGTCACAATAGAAAGTTTGAATCCATGTAATTTTGGAATATTGCATGCCACTTAACCATCATACACGTCAATAAGAAATCTCAAAAACTTTTCAGAACATAGATGATTTAAAAGATTTAATGTTGTTTAGGTCATTATAACCTCTATTGAGGGTCAAGAAAATGCTATTTGTAGACATCACAGTTACTAATATTTAAAAAATTTTGAAAGTCATCAAATAACTTGCTGTGAAGCACACAAAATCATCTGTTTAATCTTTCAGGCTAGTAAGTTTGGCCTTGACAAAATCATTAACTGGTAGATGGATTAACATTAAATCAGGGCAAAAATTGTGTCCAACATGTTGTAACTTATGTGGAAAAAAACTGAAGATAATGACAACAATGGAAGTGACAAAGAAGATCCAGATGTGGAATTAACTCCAGTACAAATTAAAAAGCAAAGTATTGAGGATGCTAATAAAAAATTTAGAAGATGATGTAGGATGCTCTCAATTAAAGGTTCATGTACTTCCTAGTCACAGTAAGGCCTCATATGGCAACCAAAATTGGAAAAAGTAAATTGTGTTTTTGAAAGAAAAGAAAAAGTATACCATGCATTAGATTAGAGTGTTGAACAGTTTGACAATGCTGAGGTAGATGTTAATATGGGTGCAGAAATGATTAAGAAGGCACAACATTTTGATGCCATGATAATATAAAGCAAAATCTCTTAATACCATAAAAGAAAATCTTACATCCAATAAAAGCAATCTTGCTTATGGATTTTACAGAAAATTACACTTTTGTAATACAAACTGAAATTCAGAGTTACCACTACCGGTTCTATTATTCTTACCGGTGAAGGAGCCACAGTACTCCATAGCCACAGTATTTGTGTTTGTATTCAGCGCGTGTGCGTGCGTGCGTGCGTGCGTGTTGTGTGTGTGTGTGTGTGTGTGTGTGTTGAGGAAAATTGATTCAAAATATTGAATCACTGCTTTATAAGTGATGACATGGAGCATGATGTAGCTGATTGAAAACTTGAGTGAAGACAAAACCGAATTTTCTATTGATGATGAACATTCATTTTTACTACTAGCCACGGAAAGTCTGTTTGTGATGGAAATGGAGAAACTGTGAAGTGTGCATTAAGAAAAGATATGATCTCTCACAGCAAGTTTATTTTTACTTTGTTTGAACTAAAATATATGTAAATTTAAAGATAAAGATCCTAGGTTTTTTTATATTATACCATAAAACATTTTATTGTTTCATTAAATTTGTCATTAGAAACTTTTAAACTTTGACGTTCATATTTTCGATATGAATTTGTTCACACAATTGCTGAACACTTCAAAATTACTGTATGTTCATCAAAATTCTCTGTCAAGAGTTTACGTTTTACATGATCGTGTGTGTCGTTATTGGAAAGGATGTATTTTTCGATTTCAGAAAGATTATTTCAATAACGTGTAAGCAAATAAATGTTTATACAATAGTTGTTTGAAAAGATTATGTCTTGTAAAATCCCAAAATGCCTAATACGTTGAAAAGAGCTTCATGAAATTTTATTGTATTTTTTTGGACTCTATTGTTGTCTGGAAAGTAGTTAAAATCATATCAAAACAAAGAAGAACTTCTCTAAGCAACAGTATCATCACTGAAGACGATGAACTATTATTTTGTTTCTATTCTGTTGCACAAGCACTGACTCATCTAGTAGACAAGAATTATGGATTGTGTGGTTGTCGTAGTGATTTCTTGGTTTATTGTTTGTTATTTATTTGTATCTTTAGATATTTAATTGTTTATTGTGTATAAATAAATATTTGTGTAATGTATTTGTGTAAAATTATTGAAGTACAAAATGTGGATGTTTGTATAAGGTTTTACCTGCAAGTTAGCTTATGTTTATATAAGTTCAATATTTTTATTGCTGAGTATTTAATTTTACCATGCATTTCACAATAAGTGTTAATTTTTAACAGTAGTGGCATTAGGAATGTACTGTTAGTGAATCAGAAGACAATATTAGTTTGGTAGATATGGATCTGACTCGGATAAATCATTGCCTAACAAATTAATTGTGCTTGATCCTATTGACTTTAAAAATAATAAAGATAAAAATACATTGTTGTAAATTTTTGTGAACTTATATAAATGTACTTTCTATAGGCCTATAAATAATTTTTGGATGAAAACAAAATTGTTACCTAAAGGTTAGACCTTTAGTTCACAGTTTTTACTTTTATAACAATTAAAAAAAATGTTGTTATAGAACATTTTCTTATATAACATAAGCTTCTATAAATATATTTTTTCCTCTACATATATTTACATTTTTGTAAAAAATTAGTTCCTTAAATAGAATCCAAACTATCATAATTATACTGTATACAAAACAATGCAATAAGAGAGTTTTGCTAATTTTGTAGTTTGCCAATAGACACATGTATATTTATAGATATTGTATATTTTGTATTTATACAAATAAAATTCACATTGGCTGTGAGGGTGCTATACACTAAAGACAAACTTATTCTTTACTACTTTTTTTATTTTAATAAATGTATTTTTAAAACTAAAATTCAAATGATTCAATATTAAATTCTTTTGTTATAAACTACAATTATTTCTAGAAAAACTAATATTTTAAAAACGTATGAGTTTTGAAAAGTAGGTGAGCAGTGATTAATATAAGAAACCCTTACTAAATCGCAAAAATGCCTGCCATTTTAGGAAAAATTAAGGCCACTTCCAGTTTAAGTACAATTTAAATATGTTATACATTTTAAAAAACAAATTCATTTCTTTTACATATACAAATATGGTAGCTTCTCTATATTAAAATATTTGAAGCCTAAAATTTAATTGATTCGACATCATAGTACAAAATTTATCCAAAGTAAAAACGTGTTTGGAAATAAATTGAAAATTAAAATCATGTGTTTTATTATCAACTAATGGCAGCAAGAACAGTGGCGCAAGTGTCTTATTTATTACACAAGCAGTCACATTTATCCTTGAAAAATGGGTAGGGTACGATAAGCGGACCCGGTTTTTTTATACCAAAATTGGCAAACGATATTATTCAATCATAACCATTGATATAATCAATCGATCAATACTGATTAATTATTTTGAATTATTAACTTAAATAGTCTATATCAACAGCTGTAAACGCTTTAAAATAATACACGTTGAGTAATATTTCAACGATATAGGGTACGATAAGCGGACCCGGTTTTTTTATATCAAAATTGGCAAACGATATTACTCAATCATAACCATTGATATAATCAATCGATCAATACTGATTAATTATTTTGAATTATTAACTTAAATAGTCTATATCAACAGCTGTAAAACACTTTAAAATAATACACGTTGAGTAATATTTCAATTTTACATAAGTAATTTTAATTATTAAAAATGGCAGTCAATTTCAGAAAATTACACGACATTGTTTTGAAAGATTATAAGACACAAATAAAATATATTGTTTTTGTGGCTTCAACATGTTGGACTCATACCGAAAACCCCATTATGTGAAATTGGTGGGAAAGAAACAACTGTAACTGTGAGAGGAGCAAATATGGTCGTCTTCAGTTTTCCTAATTTTTGTTATAATAATTTGTTTGATCACTGTAAATATTAAATTCATATTTTAATTTAAAACATATGATTATTATTGAGGACTATAGATACTTTTATATCGATTGATAGTCTAGGATTTGAGATGCGAATATAAGGTATCGAAGACATTCTTCGATATAAAAAACCGGATCCGCTTATCGTACCCTACCCTTGAAAATAAATAAGGTAAGTAAGTGTTATTGTTTTGTTGTAACTATATTAATTAGGCATATATTATATTTTAATTTGTAAACTATATTAATATTTATACATCAATTTCTAAGATTGAAAACAACCAAAACCATATTGGTCTTTGAAATATCTATTACATTATTTGGTCCGACATTTTGTTTATAGCCTTTGACAGTTTGTTTTCAGTTGTTTTGATAGTCATGAATAGGCTATAGATGATTCAAATTATTCTATAATCATTATCCTATTGTGTTGGTGACCACTTATTATACTGCAGCCCCAAATATGTTATGCAGCTTAAAACACTTAAGGACCTTATGCTTAACGCAAATTCAGCACCTGCCACGGGTAGGGTACGATAAGCGGACCCGTTTTTTTATATCAAAATTGGCAAACGATATTACTTAATCATAACCATCGATATAATCAATCAATACTGATGAATTATTTTGAACAATTAACTTAAATAATCTATATCAACAGCTATAAAAATTTTCAAATAATACTCGTAATGTAATATTTCAATTTTATATATAAGTAACATTTAATTATTAAGAATGACAGTCAATTTTAGAAAACTACACGACATTGCTTTGAAAGATGATAAGACATGTTCTTCGTGACTTCAACATGTTGGACCGAAAACCCCATTATGTGAAATTTGTGGGTAAAAAACAACTGTAACTGTGAGAGGAGGAAATATGGTCGTCTTCAGTTTTCCTAATTTTGGTTATAATAATTTGTTTAATCAATGATGTAAATATTAAAACTATATTTTAATTTAAAACATATGATTATTATTGAGGACTATAGATACTTTTATATCGATTGATAGTCTAGGATTTGGGATGCTAATATTAGGTATCGATGATTACATTCTTCGATATTAAAAAACCGGGTCCGCTTATCGTACCCTACCCCCTGCCACTTCTAGGACTAAATATTATAGGCTAGGACTAAATATTTTGAATACCTTTTCAAGTTAATGTTTATTATTATTAACAAATTCTGTATACCTAAACAGTTTTTATTATGAAAGCTATCAATGCTTAAAATTAGGAACAAACTAGCTTATTGGTGGATGATCTTATTTACTATTGCCAAAATTATATAACTTGTAACTATGCCTAAGACTAGTTATTTAAAACACTTCTAAATGTCTGCTACATATTGATTTAAGATTAATATGTGTATTTTTGTTATTTAAAAAAATGTCAAATGTTTATTGTTATCAACAGACTACAAGCTCATAAAAATGAAATTAATTGTACAAACCAAGTGTCTTGCTAGAAGTCGGCCTATCATTATTACGTAAAAGATTCCTTATATATAATAAAACAGAGTAATTAATTTAATACATCAAAACTGACACAAATTTCGAGGTTATGATAATGAAGATACACAGCTCTCACTACACTTATTACTTAAATCCTATCCTATCACCGATCTTCTTCCTTTATCTGCTTCTGCTATCCAAGAACAAGACCGTCTGCTGTACTAGCAGTAGCAATCGTCCGCAAAGTGCAAAGGTTATGTAACGATTCGATTCCTGTTCTGAAAGCAGACCTTAGTGCCGGCCGGGACCGAACTTTGTAACCACAGAGTAAAAACACAGCACTTCCTAACAAAATAACTTGTTGCTCGGTTTTTTCCTGTCCATCTACGGAAAGTGAAAGCTGGTAGTATGAATGATGTGAATCAATCTAGGGATCGTCCCTAATTACGTAACGCCACACAGGGATGGGTGAGATTTTCGGCAGCTTACGCACCTTTACAAGGGAGGGTGGGGGGAGCTTTACTAAACTATGAAACCTCGACTATTAATTGTTTGAATTCGTTCACAAAATTTGCCTAGCCGCTTCGAAAAGATTTAAAAGTTAGTATTATATTTTCCTCCTATAAAATCAAACGGAAAGAAGTCTGAATCCACCATCTAAATGCCTTTTCACACGGTTTAAGCATTTCTTCAAACCTGTTTGTATAAAGCGATTTTACGAGATTTTAAAGTTTAAGCCAAAATGTTGACAGTATTAGATTAAAGAGACAACCTCCCTCACGCGCTCGGTTGTAGGGTCAATACTACAATGAAAAGAAATTTTCGTACTGACAGACGCGTTAAGCGTTAATAGGCGGAGAAAGTGGAATTAACATCAAGCGACGCGTAAATTCTGCAATCTGAAATTTCATGTATTTGACTGTCCGATCCAAATTCTAGCAGATCGTTGGCGCTCCAACGATTTAGGATCAAACCACGAAGGTTAATGTTGTTTTTCTGGTTGTAATGTACTTTATTAATAACATATTACGTCTGATATTGATACGTTTATCGTGGGGTGTCATCCAACCGGTGACAGTTTCAGCTGTAAGAAATGTTGTAATAAAATAAAAGGACATATGTTGGGCTGAAGTTATACAGATAAATATTTTGTTAGAACGTGCACGCAACTTAGCAAATAAAATGCACTGACACAAACTATTTATTCCTCATCCATTTTTGACACCGACTTAAAATAAAAAATTTATAAGCGTTCCGTCTGCTAAAAAAACACTGTCATAGTTCAACATGTCTAATTCAGGGCATATTAAGTGCCAAAAAATGTACTTGTGGTCTATAGTCACGTTGAATTCTGACGGTAAGTATCATTGTTTTTTCCCCTTGTAGTATTTCCCAGTACAGTGCCATGTAATTGTGTAGAGATTGTCGTATGGTTGCTTTTATATTTTTTAAAACCTTAGCGCTGTTTTCGGAGTGATAGTGATATAATATATATTTTTGTTAAAAAAAAGTATAGAATAGTTAGACAGGAAAAATCTGTTTGATTTTAAATTAAAAAGTTTTTAAAAAACGAGAAGAAACAGCAAACATATCAAAATTTTGTATTACAGTTGACGAATACTAGTTTTATGTTAATACATCACGATTTACTTTGGAGTTTGAAATTGTCTTTATTGTATAACAATTTTTAGAATAAACATAAATTAGGGGTGTTGTTAGTAGCAGTGTTACTTAATTATTTAAGGGTGTAATTAAACCGTTACAAGGCCGTTGCAATAGTGGAAGGAGGGCTAAAAGATTTTAGCGTTACGTAATTAAAAAGGCGGCCCCTTATTGAACAACTTTCTGTCCCACTATAAGGATATGCCAACGAGCATAAGATAAGGAGCATCTAACGAGAGCACAGTGTAGCGGTGTGCTTAGGGAGATGGAACATTTTAACAATCAAACAAACCTCAACCAATAAAATTCGTACACACAACGTGATATAAGGTCCTTAGCCAAAATATAAGGTCGGAGGAGGCTGCCGTCACCCTTCCCACTGCCTGCCATCACCTACCTGTCTCGTTGTTTCAGAGGACACGCCATGATAGCACATGAAATGCTGACATTTATTTTCTTGTCAGCGTCCCACTTTCGCCTGTGCTGGTGGGACGTTTCTGCGCTCAACACTTCTCGTGCTCGTCACTTTTGCTAGTTTCTTGCAATCCGTGGAGTGACAACGCATGGATTCATTTTCTCCTGTATGGGCTTAAAGAAGTTTTCGGGTATGATTCTTTTCGTTTAATTTTTGTTGCAGCCCATGGCCACACGTTCTACCTTTTACAAACAAAAACACAACACACACACACACACACACACACACACACACACACACACACACACACACACACATACACAAATAACAATTGAGAAAAATCTATGTTAGATACTCTAAGGATTGACCACATATCTAAATAAAATAAATTAAGCCACTCTATCAATGTTCCACTCCTACTGTTTATATTCTCTGAAGAGACACGAACAAGTAGTATTAATAGTACTACGTAATTTCTTATAGAATACTACTATCCAATTTTTATTACTATCCAATAATAGAGAATGTAATTTAACAATTCTAGAATCTATAGCCAATTGCCATCCTTTAAATATAAACACCTTAGTTGCGGTGCATATTCATTTATCCAATCTTATTTATTAAGAGTAATAATAAAGATTATGAAAAAGATTCTTTTAAACAAACGGTTTCATAACAAAAGGCTATATTAATGGTTTGAACTGTTAAAGGGCTTTCGTAAATTTAGGCGCGGGTATGAAGTATTCATATAATGTAATACAATATAAAAGTTAAATTTCCCTACGAGATCCCAACAGCATCTCCACGCATCTCTTATGTCCTTGCTCAATAACGGCCAATACTTTCCATTAAAATAAGAATACAACTTCTCTCTTGATAATATCAACTTTCCAAACTAATACTTTCTCAAAGCTGATAAGATTGGACATCTCGTAACGAAATAAAACAATTGTTCAAATTCTTTTAAATTACATAAAACGCAATTAACATTAATCCCTTCTACCCATGCCTTTATTGCCCAGGAAGCAACTTGAATCCCATAATTGTCTGTAATAAACCCTCTATCGCCCGGATCAAAATCAAAGAATCCGATATTGTTGGTGAAAAACATGTTCTTCTGGGCCTGACCCTCACAGTCAGTGCGCCAACCTCAACCCGCAGCGTCTCCACTACACAAATGTCAACTTGCACTTCATTTTCAACATTAAAACTCACATCAATACCCACTTTATGTCGCAATACTTTCCATTCTTTCCACCAAACGGAGTTTTTATTTACAATATGCTTTACAAGAATTTTAGAAGAGCTATAGTTTCTTCTAAATTCCACAGTTTAACTAAATAATTTAAATTCAGTTTTAAAGTAAACAATTAGTGTAGTTTTTAAATCCTTTCTCTATAAAATTAGGTAATTAGGAGTGTTAATAGGCAAACCAAACATTTTATATAACTTTTTTAAACAGGCTCTACAATATCAGGAATCAATTTGAACATGAGACTGATTCAGATTCTTTAAAAATAATAATCTTAAAAAACTTTCAACCCATAGTGAATTTTGGTGAACATTTTAACGATTATCTTCGTGATCGTTTAGTTAGCAGAATTAGAAGTGAGTTTACTAAACAGAAGTTATTGTCGGAGGACTAACCTAATCTTCGAGAAAGCGGTTAGTATAATTGCAACAGTTGAAGTAGCGGAGAATAATGCGGTGAGCCTGACGGGTAAAGCAAACTTCCAGCCGAGCGGGAGAGTTACAGCTGATGGCAGCTCGCCCGAATACAGTAGCTAGGCCCAAATCAACACATCGGCAGCAATTTCTTCACAGCAAGTTGCAGTCAGCGCGCTCTCAGCAACAGACACACCCATCGATACCAAGAAAGTGCAGTGTTATTGTTGTAGGTCAAGTGGCCATATTAGTAAAGAGAGTGTCGTTTTCATGGATGTGTATGTCATCATTTCGGTAAGAAAAACCACATAGCTAAGGCGTGTCGTTCCCGAATGTTGGGTAAGTCGAACAATTCATTCAAATTTAAAAGTAATTTTTTAAAAAGGTACTACCTAAACATCATAACTATGTAGAGTGTAAATAATAATAGTAAGCCAGATGTATCGGACGAAATTTACGATGTTTCCAGCTCTTGTTCATTTTAATGAATGTAACCCGCACAATTTGTCTCCAAGTTCTTACAACATGTACCGATTGAGCTTATTGGCCAAAAATAAATATTAATTTCAAGTATCACGGAATAAGTAAACTAGAAGTTCTGAAGTAAAGTAGAACTATATGTCATTAAAAATGGAGCTAATCCTTTAATGGGCCAAAATTGGTTATCAGCTTTGTGTGCAATTGTTCTTTAGAGGATAACACCGAGTACATGACAAAAAGTGTAAATAGTACGGCAAACCAGTTGGTTTCTTTTTAATTAATTATGTCAGTTAATTAACGATTTCCTAAAGTATTCTCAGACAAACTAGGTAAATACAAGTATGAACCAGCGAAGTTACATCTGAAAGGAACTTGTATTCCTAAATATTTTAAAGCCTACGGCTTTATCTTTTACCTTGAAAGCTAAGGTGGGGAAAGATGAAGATGTTTGGATTGGGGCACACCAATAGATAATTTATAAATAATAATAAATAAGATATATTTCCTTCCTCATTTGTTTCAAACGTTGAACACACTAAGTAAGTAATTTTCAAGAAAATAAGAGAAATAAAATTAAACCTGTCAGACAAAGTGGAATGTTTTTAAAATAAACTCTTTTTGCTGAAGGCTATCATGGCTAAAGGTAAATACACTAGATTTTCCGCCTTGAACTACTTTATTGAATCAAGGTATTTCCGAATTAAGAGTAGTTTTATGAATATCTCCCTATCAACTATGTCAACTCTATTATGTGGATATCAAATCCATTCAACAAAGAAATTCATCTAAAACTTTAAGATAGTGGAAAACTAGTTAAATTCCTAACAGATATTTCAGGACTGGATTCAAAACGAATTACTTTTAGAGTTTTTGATGTAACGTTGAAAAAAGGTGAACCCACAAATAATCAGAAAAGCGTTGCTTGTATTGATACTCTTTTCTACTTCCTACCGTTGTAAGAAGGGGTTCTCAGCTGCGACATTAATCAAAACAAAATACAGACCACAGTAGTGGACCAAAAGAGTGCATGTTACAGTTTCGAACATGAGTCCAGATTTTTATGTACTAATTAAAGGATAAAATATCATCCATCATATGGGCTTTTAGATAATATATCCGGTTGTTTTTATGTGAAACTTTAAACGCATGCTACGAACTGTAATGGATTTGATTAGATATATAATCTGATTTGCTAACTGTCATTTGTATGAAGCAATCATTGAATTATTACAAACAACATTTATAATGCGATCTACTTACCTCCTCTATATATATTTACCTGTATTAATCCAAGTCTAACAGCAATGCAATAATAGTGTTCTTTAAAAATCATGACTAGTGAAATAGTATATATAGTTATTAAAACACGGTTTTCATTTCCTATTTTATGGTGGTTAATTTATAATAGGCATAAAGGCAAATATTTCATCGATGTGAATTAATAAAGTCACTATATTTTATTATTATCCATCATCGACTTCATTGAGATTATCTGAGGGTATTGGCCGTCGCGGAAAGAAGTACAAACCTAAAAAGAGCCTTGAGTTCAAAGAGTTTGGGAAACACTGCTTTAAACTGTTTTATTGAAGGTGATACGGTTATCCAGTACCAGCTTGTTTCAGTGGCTTAGCCAGGGGTATAACGGAGCGTAACCCTTCCGCGATTTCGTAAGAAAATTATTTTAAGAACATTAGTGACCTTAGTAAATCAACTTTAAAAGATTAGAATTGGGACGTTAAAAAAGTATAGCTCAATAATAGTAATTATAAATAACTATTTCGCTGGTCAGAGTTTTTAAATCCTAAATAACTAAACTATATTAATCAAGGTCTGATCAGTTGGAATTAAATCATTGTAATTGTCGGGCCTCCGGTACAATAATTATAGCTCGTGCAACATTGAAATGTTTTCACACACCTTTAAACACAAGTGGCACTTCCGGAGTGTTGTGCTTGACAGCACATTGTGACTTAGGCTGAGACTGTTAACATCATATCACTAACCAAAGAGTTAATTTATTTACATTCGAACACATACACCAATATTTAAAACTTTTATTTTTGTGAGACCTTTCGATAGCAAGGCTATCTTCATCAGACAGATCACCAATGGTAAAAAATCGAATGGCCTCACAAAAATAAAAGTGTTAAATATTAGTTTATGTGTTTGAATGTAAATAAGTTAAAAAGTAGCCAATACAAGTTCCATCTTCAACCAAATATTTACATACAAATATAATATTTTTATTATAAACATTCTTAATTTCAAACTATTTTGTAAGATTCGATTCTAAGATTTGTCTTAACAGAGTTTTATTATTATTGAGACTTACGTTGCATTGTTTATTCTATTGTAAATGAGTCAAACCCATTTTTGTTTCTCAAACAGTTTTTTTTACTTAATAAATATACTAAGAGGGGAAGTATTCTGGCAACACGAAACACTGAATGAATCAACAGAGTTTTTATTACCATAATCCCAATTATCTCACCGAAAAACTACGACAAACTCACACTTTACAGCAATGGTCGAAAGGGCTGGGAATCGCTCACACTGGATTTCATCTTTTGGTGTCCCAATGAGGGAATTGATTTTATCTGTCCCTGTTGATATATTCATGAAGAGCCGTTGGGATATCTAAAAGCGCTGGATCAGAAGTTTTTAGTAGTGTGCAATCTATTGTGCACCTTTATGAGGCAACGATAACTCCTCTTCGCCTAGATGACACTATATTTTGCAGTATATGTGTCCTCTGATGTCGAAACGTTGTAAAGAGTTCATTTTCAGCTTCTTCGATGCTCACTTTTTTCTGTTCAGACGAGCATGACTTCAGATTCCAGGAGTTAAGTCTGTTACAACGTCAGATTCCAGACGCTGCTCTAAGAAGAAAGTGAACTGGAGTTATGTAAATTCAACATTCACATTAATCAACTCTTCCCTCAATAGTTGCTTCATGTCTATGCTAGCAAAGTACACAGCATTGAAAACCATTATAAATATATATAGTATTAAAATTTTGAGAATAAGAGTGCAAAGTATGTCTTCAAAGTATAAATAAATATATACATAATAAACAAAACAGCAACCAAAAGTTTTATATATATAAGCTAAAATAAATTTAATGCTCATGAAATATCAAGTTTACACAAAAACAGTCTCCATTCTCAGTCTGTGTCTCCACTATATATTTGCCATCTTCTTCTTCTCAACTGTCGTCAACGTTGGGTTGAACGTGTTGGAACGCTAGATTTGTTTATTATTGCTGTTGATGTTATACTGTTATAATAGGATAAGCTTTAAAAACAAAATAGGTTAACCTGAAAGTGTAATCTGGTTGTGTTTATTTTTCATATGTTTATGTGAAATGTAAATAATAACATTTTTTTCTGCAGTAGTGAAGGATTTACAGTGCAGTAGATTTATCGATTGAGAAGAAACGAAAAATACTTTTTTCAACTTAACTCCGTGTTGCTCAGAATTGAGTCATAGTTTTGGTATGTATGCTATTCCAGTGTATTTATTTTGAACAAATATTATATCATCAGGTCTATTATTTTTAGTTTAATACAACAAATGTATTTCACTTTCCCTAGACCTATAAATAGAATCTTTAGAATAGTGTTGTGATGGCAATATACATAAAACTTAGGAGGTAGGCTAGACCTTAATAAGTTGCCTACATTCATTACACTTCTTATGTCGTAATTTTTTTTGTCTAAGGTTAATGTTTTGATTGATTTTATCACAATGAATAATTTGGTTATTAAAATGTATTTAACTTGACGTAAATGATTTCAATTTATTAATTACAATAATTTTTTAATGTTAAAAAAAATAAAGGACACAAAGTAACTTATGCCATTTTTGGAGAACTTGAGAAATTGAACAATGAATATGAGGAAATTATGTGAGATTTGGTATCTTTTAAAAGTGATGATGTAGATCTGTTTCAAGTATCTTCAATGTGTGGATTTGGCTCTTGGCTCAAAGTGGGAGAATCCTTAACTTTATTTTATATAATATACGGTTGTATGCTGCAATCCGGCAAGCTGCAAATATTGTAGTATTTTTTCTGGGTAGTTCGCTTCTAGGGCAAAGTTGGTTTTGTTATTTGTTTTGATGCTACTGTTAAAATTTATTTAATTAAAACTTGTAATGTATTATTCTTGTTACTAATGTACCTAATTATAAATTCTTGTAGCGTACATTTATTATATAATATCGAAGTTGTTAGATATTAATATACACAAATTGTTCGATAATAACAATCGAATAACAAGTGTATGGCCACATATTAAAAGTCTCTTCAAATTTAGTTAGTGTTAACCTTTAGGGGTATTTGTGAAAGTAATGGCTGGAGCAGCAAAAATACGAGTTTCGAGTTTTGCGTTGTCAACTTATTGGAATCGTCGTACTGAACAAAACAATATAAGGTTTTATGGGGTGAAATGAGAAATAATGAAGTTTGTAGAACAATAATAAATGGAACTACTTTTCACGTGCAGAGCAATATTTCCATGTTATACATCCGCGTTGGGCGTCACCATGACCTTTTTGTGACGCGATTCAACCTCGCGATGTCGTCATCGGATGCCCCGCCATCCTTGGAAACATAAATGAAGAACAACTCTGAAATGAGCAAGAATTTTTATTTAAAATGAATAATGTTTATCTTAATTCCGAGCTACAAATTTAATTATTTGTTATCGGTTGACATCATCGGCAGACATCCCTCTCGAGAATAATGTTGAGACCATCCCTATCAGTAAAATATCAAATTCAAGAGGGTGCTGATCAGAAATTAATATAAGTTAAATTGAAAAGTAATGCAAAGAAATTTGTTGGAAAGTTGTAAAAAAGCGTAATAAATTCATATAAGAAACCCAATATTTAAATATATAAATGGGACAGTGTAATAGAGAACACTTACCCTTAAAAGGAATAATAATCGCTCATTTTGGTTATGCAAAACGTAAACTTCTAACATGCCCCGACAAATCACTCTGACACACAATTCAATACGATTAATCGAACTAGTGGATGGTTGACCCATGATTGATAAGCACTCACTCGATCCAAACTACAGCACATGATATCTTATGAATCACCGGACCACAGCCCGGAGCGCTCAGATAACATATAAGCTATCAGTCCCGGCCGCAGATTACATTGTATCTCATACATAGATATCGAGACACACAGCACACAAACAGAACATTAAAATAATATTAAAAAACCTTGTTTATGAATATACCCCCCTAAAATAACCATGTATTTACATTTGCAACCCCTAAAACCATATATTTTTTTTGTTCAGGAGGACAATTGAGCAGAAATATGTTAATAACGACTTGCAAATTCGTGATTTCCCAGGTCAGCCTTTAACCTCACAGATACCCCTTGAGTGATAGTCTAATTCACCCATATATCATAATGATAATTGGATATGTTTACTATATACACGTTACCTAAAATATGAAAATAAAACCATTATTAACAATTTATTAAGAAACACAAAGAATTTTTTGATGGTAGCAAAATTTTATTATTGTAAACGAGTTGGACTAGGTATAACAGGAATGAATAAGAGTCACTATTCATGCGAGAATTTGAAGATGGGGAAGTATAAGTCGTTACTTTGGTATTATTCTATATTCTACTTCATTATCCTAAAAAACCTAAATTATTAGAAGTAACAGGCTTTATTTTCAAGACTTAGTTATCTGTAAAAGTAAAATGTCTTATGTCAATCGGTTCTGGTTTTCTGCCTCCCAGTGTCAGCAAGAAGATGGCCACTCGGTCCCTGTCTACTATTTGTTATAGTAGTCTATATAAGTAGATAAATACATATGTACATATTATAAATATAAAATTTTAAACGAGCGCTTACATGATCTGAGCTTAAATTTAGGTATTAATCTCTTTGGATGGGATGTTTATACTTATTTCACCAGAAGAATTGCGGGTTGGCGACCAGAACCCTCACTGATGGCCGGGGTCTAATTTCCGATCAATACTATTCCAACCTCTGATCATGTGCTAGATTGTTCAACATGATCTGACGTCAAAAAATTTGGTTAATCTGGGCACCCCGACACTTCTGACAGAAAAAGAAAACGGTACTTTGGGGATTCTATACCGACCACAACCAGTATGAAGAACAACAAAAATAATAAATTTATAGAAACAAACATGACAGAACGAAAAAAAACAACTCTTTAATTACAAACTTACAAGCATTTCCAGGTATTGTGGATCAGTATTAGTTGTCGCTATTATCTTATCATTTCCTCAAGAATCCCGATTACGGCAGGCCGCGCGGCATTCTCACATGATTATTTAATTTTTTTTTGCCTTTACCATTACAATTAAAGTTTATTATTTTCTGATCAGCCCCCTCTAGAATTGAATATTTTTACTGATAGGTGACTATCTCGAGGGATGTTTTTTCTTTCGTTGACATCAGCGCGGGGGCAGCACTGCCGAAGGCCCGCGCTGATAGCTGGAGGCACTTGCATTTTGGGTGGCGGAGTGTGATCAAGAGTAAAAAACAAGTTTTGAGTGTGTTTTTTTTTTTTCAATAAAGAGTTTAGTTTTTGTTTGGTAATGTTTGTTTTTGTTGAATTTTTTTGTGTTTGGAGAAATGTCGTAGGGGTTAAAACACAGAAGTACACAAAGTGACGCAACAGCTGAACGGGCGGCGAGACTTTGCAATCACGTTATCTACTAGACCGCTCGACTTTGACCTCTATCTGAGGAATGGGGAGGGGTTTGCGATAAGACAATGCCTGTTTTAATATTGACGAAATATTGTTCTACGCTAATCTAGTAATCAGGAGAAGCAAAATGTCAAATAACGATTCATGTCTGGGTGTGGTCGGTATAATCCCAAAGTACCAAGAAAACATTCAAACTAAGATTACGTTAGCGCTCATAAAGGTTTATCTTTAACTTTGGTACTACTAGTAAAATATAAATGATAAAGTGATCTAAACCTACCATCGTGTAATGAAAGTAATAGATAAGGTTAGATTAGTCCCCTTCTTAACTGGTTACTACTTCATTTTGGGAAGCATAAAACAAGAACCAATTGTCATAATGACGTTATGTTCTCCACTCAAAAAGTGTCCTTTCTAAAAATGTAGTTTTTGTAGGTCCCCTGTAAAGAAATCTTCCAAAATTAGTGGCCTCCGGTCTATATGTCTACCAAAACAGCATTCGAAAGGAATTTAGGAGTTTTTTTCAGAACGTTTTTTCTCTTTTTCATGTGATTAGAAATTTCTACCTCCATTGTGAAGTTAATTTAGTACTTTTGTATTATGTGGAGGCCACTATTTATTTAACATTTTTTCTTACCAAGGTTTTTTTCTTATACAAAAAACTACATTATTAGAGAAAAAAAATTATGTTATATTTCAATTACTTTGTATTTAAAATTACAGTATAAAAAGTAATAATGTTGTGGTGAATAAAAAACAATCTAGGATATTTATAAAATATAACAAACCAAACATTAACATTAAGGCTACTTACTTTTTACTATTTTGAAAGATAAATGTGTCTGGCACAAATAAAATATGTGCATAACCACTCCACTTGCTTGCCATTACAGATCTGCAGTATTAGTATCGGTAACAGGTAATTCAGTGGTAGCATGTCACTGGGATGCTGTTGTTTTAGTAACAGCTGGGCTGAATAATTTGGTATTTCTTATAAGGAATTTTTGGTTTAAGGTTTACTCAGTAACCAATAACAGCCGAGGCTATTTCATGCAAGCAATGAGGCTAGGAATGAACATGTTACACTATGCAATGTTATTATGTGATATATATATATATATATATATATATATTATATATATATATAACACATTACACAGCTCTGAGAAGCCAACTACATTGTCTCATATATCTGAATTGCTAGCAGTTACCTGCTCCTTTGCACACAAATTTAGTAGGAGTACATGTGTATAACCAATGCTGGTTTCCAGTTAATTATATTTCCGACGCCACTGTTAAGTTTACTCAGTCTGTTGCCACGATCAAGAAAACACATCAAAAGTTTATATTTATAGCATTTGTAATTTACTTTGTTCTTAGTATGTTATGGTCCATACTTGATTTTGTCTTGTTTTCCGATATATATATATATATATATATATATATATATATATATATTATATCACAGAGGAAAAACATACTTCTTTCAAAAATAAACTAATATGGGTTTTATATCAGTCTTTAAATTTATAGTAAAGTTTTAGATAATACCATTGACTTTTATAATCTAATACTTAATATTTGATAAAAATGTTATAGTTAAAATGACACTATGTGTTTGTTTCTTTGTAAACTAAAAAATATTGTTAATATATTGGATCATCAGTGAAAAAGCCCAGTTCAGTGAACTTTCACCTAGTATAGTTCTTGCCGACAGCTTTCAAAGGGAGTATTCGGTGTCAAATTCTGATCATCTTATGTTGTACAACATTTTGTAAGGTGGATGAGTACTTACCTAATCACTGAAATCTAAAACGGCATGCAAAATGTATTTTTATTTCTTAGAGAATGTACACTCTATAAAGTAAACAAATTGAAAATAATAAACAATTTTTACGCAGAACAGTTGATTAAGTTATACGTATGCTCTTTTAATATTACTGTAATATTTCATAAACTTTAAGAGACCAAGATGGGTTTTTTTCAATACTTTAAAGACCAGTGGGGCATAACATAGAGGATTTTCAAAATAAGAAAAAGCACAATAGAATGGGAACATTCATCCCAGGGACCGTAAGTAAGTACAATTCGAATTTCAGTACAATCGGTTGAAGGAGAATAGTTTACACATGAAAGCAAAACAAAGACACTTTGTATTTATAATATTAATAAAATTTTAGAAGATTATATTATAATGAAGTTATATTTTTATTTGTCAAAGTAATATATGCATATTAAATAATAGAAAATAATACAATTTTGTTTATACTAACAGCGTAATACTTACAATTACTTAAACAGAGTAAACATGTTTCACAGCATTTAAATTGTTCTAATTGATGATTTGATATTATCGATCACTCAGGTGTTAAATGCTTATTAATTGCAGCCATCCCTCTCTCCATCAGCAAAGGATTCACCCCGAAAAATGAAAAACATCCCTCGAAATAGTACCCAAATTTAAGCTATTATCACGTTAGTTGCTGGTAGAGGTTATATTTAACTTTGGTAATACTAGTAATGTATTTATGATAACCTAGTCTAAACCTACTTGTATAGCGTAAATAACGATAAGTAGATAGGGACAGAGACAGACTTCTCGCTGCCATTACTTCCTTTTGGCTGGCTTAAACAAGAACCGATTGTCATAATGAGGTGAAATTTTCACAGTACATGAATAAAGTCTGTTTTCTTTTAATAATTGTAGTTATATAGGTTCCTGGAAAGAAAAATTGTTTAAAAAACCAGTGGCCACCGGATAATACCAAAGTACTGTTTTATTTATGCATTTTTTTACCTCCATAGTAAGGTTTATTCATAGTTTTTCCTTTGTTATTTTGAATCATGTTTTGCTATAGCACAAACTTCTTTTAGTAATCTCAAAATTG